>NC_091317.1:33933180-34233180 GCF_038502225.1 Cherax quadricarinatus | reverse complement strand
TAAGCTGGGAAGATATATTAAGATATCCTATATCTAGAACAAATTAACTCTGTGACCTTCGATGTAAACTAGAAAGAGAAAGGCGCTCCCTATTCAGGCGAAGGCGAAGAATAACAGAGTGGCAAAATGCCCTTCTCACACTATACCACTCACTTATTTATCCATACCTCACCTATGCTATTTGTGCTTGGGGATCAACTGCAGCAACACAAATAGAACACAAAGAGTAGTAGTAAACAGAGTAAAGTCTGAGGCGGCTACTGTGAAAACTGTTCCACAAGGCACAGTACTCTTTCCCATCCCGAATTTGCATAACAGTGTCCTCCATTGAAGACACTGCAAGACTCCAAGCAGACATCAAACAAATCTTCAAATGGGCCGCAGAAAACTTTGAATTTCAGTGATGAGAAATTTCAATTACTCGGATATGGAAAACGGAGTATAAAACAAATTCCAACCACACAATAGAGTGATAAACTAATGTAAAAGACCTGGGAGTGATCATGTCGGAGGATCTCACCTTCAAGGACCATAACATTGTATCAATCGCATCTGCTAGAAAAATGACAGGATGGATAATGAGAACCTTCAAAACTAGGGAGGCCAAGCCCATGATGACACTCTTCAGGTCACTTGTTCTATCTAGGCTGGAATATTGCTGCACACTAACAGCACCTTTCAAGGCAGGTGAAATTGCCGACCTAGAAAATGTACAGAGAACCTTCACGGCGCGCATAACGGAGATAAAACACCTCAATTACTGGGAGCGCTTGAGGTTCCTAAACCTGTATTCCCTGGAACGCAGGAGGGAGAGATACATGATTATATACACCTGGAAAATCCTAGAGGCACTAGTACCGAACTTGCACACGAAAATCACTCCCAGTGAAAGCAAAAGACTTGGCAGACGATGCAACATCCCCCCAATGAAAAGCAGGGGTGTCACTAGCACGTTAAGAGACCATACAATAAGTGTCAGGGGCCCGAGACTGTTCAACTGCCTCCCAGCATACATAAGGGGGATTACCAACAGACCCCTGGCAGTCTTCAAGCTGGCACTGGACAAACACCTACAGTTAGTACCTGACCAGCCGGGCTGTGGTTTGTACGTCAGGTTGCGTGCGGCCAGAAGTAACAGAATGGTTGATCAGACCCTGATCCACCATAAGGCCTGGTCACAGACCGGGCCACCGGGGCGTTGACCCCCTGAAACCCTGTCCAGGTAAACTGTACCTGAAAAAGGTGACAATCAGACAATCATGGATCAGCAGTTAGTGGTGTTGGATCAGTGTTCACTGTAGTTAGTGTTGTTGGATCAGTGTTCACTGTACTTAGTGTTGTTGGATCAGTGTTTAGTGTAGTTAGTGTTGTTGGATCAGTGTTCACTGTAGTTAGTGGTGTTGGATCAGTGTTTACCGTAGTTAGTGGTGTTGGATCAGTGTTTACTGTAGTTAGTGTTGTTGGATCAGTGTTCACTGTAGTTAGTGGTGTTGGATCAGTGTTTACTGTAGTTAGTGTTGTTGGATCAGTGTTTACTGTAGTTTGTGGTGTTGGATCAGTGTTTACTGTAGTTTGTGGTGTTGGATCAGTGCTTACTGTAGTTAGTGTTGTTGGATCAGTGTTCACTGTAGTTAGTGTTGTTGGATCAGTGTTTAGTGTAGTTAGATAACATAAGATTTCGTTCGGATTTTTAACTCCGGAGGGTTAGCCACTCAGGATTACCCAAGAAAGTCAGTGCGTCATCGAGGACTGTCTAACTTATTTCCATTGGGGTCCTTAATCTTGTCCCCCAGGATGCGACCCACACCGGTCGACTAACACCCAGGTACCTATTTGCTGCTAGGTGAACAGGACAACAGGTGTAAGGAAACGTGTCGAAATTTTTCCACCCGCCGGGAATCGAACCCGGGCCCTCCGTGTGTGAAGCGAGAGCTTTAGCCACCAGACCACCGGTGTTTATTGTAGTTAGTGTTGTTGGATCAGTGTTCACTGTAGTTAGTGGTGTTGGATCAGTGTTTACCGTAGTTAGTGTTGTTGGATCAGTGTTTACTGTAGTTAGTGTTGTTGGATCAGTGTTCACTGTAGTTAGTGTTGTTGGATCAGTGTTTACTGTAGTTAGTGTTGTTGGATCAGTGTTTACTGTAGTTAGTGTTGTTGGATCAGTGTTTACTGTAGTTAGTGTTGTTGGATCAGTGTTTACTGTAGTTAGTGTTGTTGGATCAGTGTTTACTGTAGTTAGTGTTGTTGGATCAGTGTTTACTGTAGTTAGTGTTGTTGGATCAGTGTTTACTGTAGTTAGTGTTGTTGGATCAGTGTTTACTGTAGTTAGTGTTGTTGGATCAGTGTTTACTGTAGTTAGTGTTGTTGGATCAGTGTTTACTGTAGTTAGTGTTGTTGGATCAGTGTTTACTGTAGTTAGTGTTGTTGGATCAGTGTTTACTGTAGTTTGTGGTGTTGGATCAGTGTTTACCGTAGTTAGTGTTGTTGGATCAGTGTTCACTGTAGTTAGTGTTGTTGGATCAGTGTTCACTGTAGTTAGTGTTGTTGGATCAGTGTTCACTGTAGTTAGTGTTGTTGGATCAGTGTTCACTGTAGTTAGTGTTGCTGGATCAGTGTTTATTGTAGTTAGTGTTGTTGGATCAGTGTTCACTGTAGTTAGTGTTGTTGGATCAGTGTTCACTGTAGTTAGTGTTGTTGGATCAGTGTTCACTGTAGTTAGTGTTGCTGGATCAGTGTTTATTGTAGTTAGTGTTGATGGATCAGTATTTACTGTAGTTAGTGTTGTTGGACCAGTCTTCACTGTAGTTAGTGTTGCTGGATCAGTGTTTATTGTAGTTAGTGTTGTTGGATCAGTATTTACTGTAGTTAGTGTTGTTGGATCAGTATTTACTGTAGTTAGTGTTGTTGAATCAGTGTTCACTGTAGTTAGTGGTGTTGGATCAGTGTTGTTAGATCAGTGTTCACTGTAGTTAGTGGTGTTGGATCAGTGTTTACTGTAGTTAGTGTTGCTGGATCAGTGTTTACTGTAGTTAGTGTTGTTGGATCAGTGTTTACTGTAGTTAGTGTTGTTGGATCAGTATTTACCGTAGTTAGTGTTGTTGGATCAGTGTTTACTGTAGTTAGTGTTGTTGAATCAGTGTTCACTGTAGTTAGTGGCAATGGATCAGTGTTCACTGTAGTTAGTGGTGTTGGATCAGTGTTTATTGTAGTTAGTGTTGTTGGATCAGTATTTACTGTAGTTAGTGTTGTTGAATCAGTGTTCACTGTAGTTAGTGGCACTGGATCAGTGTTCACTGTAGTTAGTGGTGTTGGATCAGTATTTACTGTAGTTAGTGTTGTTGGAGCAGTGCTCACTGTAGTTAGTGGTATTGGATCAGTGTTCACTGTAGTGAGTGGTGTTGGATCAGTGTTTACTGTAGGACCTGCCTCGCATGGGCCAGTAGGCCTTCTACAGTGTTCCTCCATTCTTATGTTCCTATGACATTCCTCAGGTCACGTGCGTCACACCTCATTCTCCGCCTATATATAATGTCTTTCTACCTCTGTACGTTAGAAGTGATCAAGGTCCCAGGACCGAAACGTTTTCTAATAAATATGTTATAGTGTTTGCTTACGTGTCTTTCTAAACCAACTGTAGTTAGTGTTGTTGGATCAGTGTTTACTGTAGTTAGTGGTGCTGGATCAGTGTTTACTGTAGTTAGTGTTGTTGGATCAGTGTTCACTGTAGTTAGTGTTGTTGGATCAGTATTTACTGTAGTTAGTGTTGTTGAATCAGTGTTTACCGTAGTTAGTGTTGTTGGATCAGTGTTTACTGTAGTTAGTGTTGTTGGATCAGTGTTTACTGTAGTTAGTGGTGCTGGATCAGTGTTCACTCTAGTTAGTGGTGCTGGATCAGTGTTCACTGTAGTTAGTGTTGTTGGATCAGTGTTCACTGTAGTTAGTGGTGCTGTATCAGTGTTCACTCTAGTTAGTGGTGCTGGATAAGTGTTTACTGTAGTTAGTGGTGCTGGATCAGTGTTTACTCTAGTTAGTGGTGCTGGATCAGTGTTCACTGTAGTTAGTGGTGCTGGATCAGTGTTCACTGTAGTTAGTGGTGCTGGATCAGTGTTCACTGTAGTTAGTGGTGCTGGATCAGTGTTCACTGTAGCTAGTGGTGTTGGATCAGTGTTCACTGTAGTTAGTGGTGCTGTATCAGTGTTCACTCTAGTTAGTGGTGCTGGATAAGTGTTTACTGTAGTTAGTGGTGCTGGATCAGTGTTTACTCTAGTTAGTGGTGCTGGATCAGTGTTCACTGTACTTAGTGGTGCTGGATCAGTGTTCACTGTAGTTAGTGGTGCTGGATCAGTGTTCACTGTAGTTAGTGGTGCTGGATCAGTGTTCACTGTAGTTAGTGGTGCTGGATCAGTGTTCACTGTAGTTAGTGGTGCTGGATCAGTGTTCACTGTAGTTAGTGGTGCTGGATCAGTGTTCACTGTAGTTAGTGGTGCTGGATCAGTGTTCACTGTAGTTAGTGGTGGTGGATCAGTGTTTACTCTAGTTAGTGGTGCTGGATCAGTGTTCACTGTAGTTAGTGGTGCTGGATCAGTGTTCACTGTAGTTAGTGGTGCTGGATCAGTGTTCACTGTAGTTAGTGGTGCTGGATCAGTGTTCACTGTAGTTAGTGGTGCTGGATCAGTGTTCACTGTAGTTAGTGGTGCTGGATCAGTGTTCACTGTAGTTAGTGGTGCTGGATCAGTGTTTACTCTAGTTAGTGGTGCTGGATCAGTGTTCACTGTAGTTAGTGGTGCTGGATCAGTGTTCACTGTAGTTAGTGGTGCTGGATCAGTGTTCACTGTAGTTAGTGGTGCTGGATCAGTGTTTACTCTAGTTAGTGGTGCTGGATCAGTGTTCAATGTAGTTAGTGGTGCTGGATCAGTGTTCACTGTAGTTAGTGGTGCTGGATCAGTGTTCGCTGTAGTTAGTGGTGCTGGATCAGTGTTCACTGTAGTTAGTGGTGCTGGATCAGTATTCACTGTAGCTAGTGGTGTTGGATCAGTGTTCATTGTAGTTAGTGGTGCTGGATCAGTGTTCACTGTAGTTAGTGGTGCTGGATCAGTGTTCACTGTAGCTAGTGGTGTTGGATCAGTGTTCATTGTAGTTAGTAGTGCTGGATCAGTGTTCACTGTAGCTAGTGGTGTTGGATCAGTGTTCACTGTAGTTAGTGGTGCTGGATCAGTGTTCACTGTAGTTAGTGGTGCTGGATCAGTGTTCACTGTAGTTAGTGGTGCTGGATCAGTGTTCACTGTAGCTAGTGGTGTTGGATCAGTGTTCATTGTAGTTAGTGGTGCTGGATCAGTGTTCACTGTAGCTAGTGGTGTTGGATCAGTGTTCACTGTAGTTAGTGGTGCTGGATCAGTGTTCACTGTAGTTAGTGGTGCTGGATCAGTGTTCACTGTAGTTAGTGGTGCTGGATCAGTGTTCACTGTAGCTAGTGGTGTTGGATCAGTGTTCATTGTAGTTAGTGGTGCTGGATCAGTGTTCACTGTAGCTAGTGGTGTTGGATCAGTGTTCACTGTAGTTAGTGGTGTTGGATCAGTGTTCATTGTAGTTAGTGGTGCTGGATCAGTGTTCACTGTAGCTAGTGGTGTTGGATCAGTGTTCACTGTAGTTAGTGGTGCTGGATCAGTGTTCACTGTAGTTAGTGGTGCTGGATCAGTGTTCACTGTAGCTAGTGGTGTTGGATCAGTGTTCACTGTAGTTAGTGGTGCTGGATCAGTGTTCACTGTAGCTAGTGGTGTTGGATCAGTGTTCACTGTAGTTAGTGGTGCTGGATCAGTGTTCACTGTAGTTAGTGGTGCTGGATCAGTGTTCACTGTAGTTAGTGGTACTGGATCAGTGTTCACTGTAGTTAGTGGTGCTGGATCAGTGTTTACTGATAGTTTAACAAACATCTAACAATGATAATCAACACAGAGTGAACCGCACTTAAACTGATCTTTGAAGTGATGAGTGAGACACATGTGCAACACCTAGGTGTCTTTACTGACGAAACTTTGCACCAGCGCAGCAGCCGTCATCAGTGGAATGTAAAGGTGATGAACACATTGATTAAGTAGAACTTGAGAGGAAGATAAGATAAAGATACCTAGGTGTTGCACATGTGTCTTACTAACATAAACAAAGATACCTAGGTGTTGCACATGTGTCTTACTAACATAAACAAAGATACCTAGATGTTGCACATGTGTCTTACTAACATAAACAAAGATACCTAGGTGTTGCACATGTGTCTTACTAATATAAACAAAGATACCTAGGTGTTGCACATGTGTCTTACTAATATAAACAAAGATACCTAGGTGTTGCACATGTGTCTTACTATCATAAACAAAGATACCTAGGTGTTGCACATGTGTCTTACTATCATAAAGAAAGATACCTAGGTGTTGCACATGTGTCTTACTATCATAAACAAAGATACCTAGGTGTTGCACATGTGTCTTACTAACATAAACAAAGATACCTAGGTGTTGCACATGTGTCTTACTATCATAAACAAAGATACCTAGGTGTTGCACATGTGTCTTACTAACATAAACAAAGATACCTAGGTGTTGCACATGTGTCTTACTAACATAAACAAAGATACCTAGGTGTTGCACATGTGTCTTACTATCATAAACAAAGATACCTAGGTGTTGCACATGTGTCTTACTATCATAAACAAAGATACCTAGGTGTTGCACATGTGTCTTACTAACATGAACAAAGACACCTAGGTGTTGCACATGTGTCTTACTATCATAAACAAAGATACCTAGGTGTTGCACATGTGTCTTACTATCATAAACAAAGATACCTAGGTGTTGCACATGTGTCTTACTTTCATAATCAAAGATACCTAGGTGTTGCACATGTGTCTTACTATCATAAACAAAAATACCTAGGTGTTGCACATGTGTTTTACTAACATGAACAAAGACACCTAGGTGTTGCACATGTGTCTTACTAACATGAACTAAGATACCTAGGTGTTGCACATGTGTCTTACTATCATAAACAAAGATACCTAGGTGTTGCACATGTGTCTTACTATCATAAACAAATATACCTAGGTGTTGCACATGTGTCTTACTATCATAAACAAAGATACCTAGGTGTTGCATATGTGTCTTACTATCATAAACAAAGATACCTAGGTGTTGCACATGTGTCTTACTATCATAAAAAAAGATACCTAGGTGTTGCACATGTGTCTTACTATCATAAACAAAGATACCTCGGTGTTGCACATGTGTCATACTACCATAAACAAAGATACCTAGGTGTTGCACATGTGTCTTACTATCATAAACAAAGATACCTAGGTGTTGCACATGTGTCTTACTAACATGAACAAAGATACCTAGGTGTTGCACATGTGTCTTACTATCATAAACAAAGATACCTAGGTGTTGCACATGTGTCTTACTATCATAAACAAAGATACCTAGGTGTTGCACATGTGTTTTACTATCATAAACAAAGATACCTAGGTGTTGCACATGTGTCTTACTATCATAAAGAAAGATACCTAGGTGTTGCACATGTGTCTTACTATCATAAACAAAGATACCTAGGTGTTGCACATGTGTCTTACTAACATGAACAAAGATACCTAGGTGTTGCACATGTGTCTTACTATCATAAACAAAGATACCTAGGTGTTGCACATGTGTCTTACTAACATGAACAAAGATACCTAGGTGATGCACATGTGTCTTACTAACATGAACAAAGATACCTAGGTGTTGCACATGTGTCTTACTAACATGAACAAAGATACCTAGGTGTTGCACATGTGTCTTACTATCATAAACAAAGATACCTAGGTGTTGCACATGTGTCTTACTAACATGAACAAAGATACCTAGGTGTTGCACATGTGTCTTACTATCATAAACAAAGATACCTAGGTGTTGCACATGTGTCTTACTAACATGAACAAAGATACCTAGGTGATGCACATGTGTCTTACTAACATGAACAAAGATACCTAGGTGTTGCACATGTGTCTTACTAACATGAACAAAGATACCTAGGTGTTGCACATGTGTCTTACTATCATAAACAAAGATACCTAGGTGTTGCACATGTGTCTTACTAACATGAACAAAGATACCTAGGTGATGCACATGTGTCTTACTATCATAAACAAAGATACCTAGGTGATGCACATGTGTCTTACTATCATAAACAAAGATACCTAGGTGATGCACATGTGTCTTACTAACATGAACAAAGATACCTAGGTGTTGCACATGTGTCTTACTAACATGAACAAAGATACCTAGGTGATGCACATGTGTCTTACTATCATAAACAAAGATACCTAGGTGATGCACATGTGTCTTACTAACATGAACAAAGATACCTAGGTGTTGCACATGTGTCTTACTAACATGAACAAAGATACCTAGGTGATGCACATGTGTCTTACTATCATAAACAAAGATACCTAGGTGTTGCACATGTGTCTTACTAACATGAACAAAGATACCTAGGTGATGCACATGTGTCTTACTATCATAAACAAAGATACCTAGGTGTTGCACATGTGTCTTACTAACATAAACAAAGATACCTAGGTGTTGCACATGTGTCTTACTAACATGAACAAAGATACCTAGGTGTTGCACATGTGTCTTACTAACATGAACTAAGATACCTAGGTGTTGCACATGTGTCTTACTATCATAAACAAAGACACCTAGGTGTTGCACATGTGTCTTACTAACATGAACAAATTTACCTAGGTGTTGCACATGTGTCTTACTATCATAAACAAAGATACCTAGGTGTTGCACATGTGTCTTACTATCATAAACAAAGATACCTAGGTGTTGCACATGTGTCTTACTATCATAAACAAAGATACCTAGGTGTTGCACATGTGTCTTACTATCATAAACAAAGATACCTAGGTGTTGCACATGTGTCTTACTATCATAAACAAAGATACCTAGGTGTTGCACATGTGTCTTACTAACATGAACAAAGATACCTAGGTGTTGCACATGTGTCTTACTAACATGAACAAAGATACCTAGGTGTTGCACATGTGTCTTACTAACATGAACTAAGATACCTAGGTGTTGCACATGTGTCTTACTAACATGAACAAAGATACCTAGGTGTTGCACATGTGTCTTACTAACATGAACAAAGATACCTAGGTGTTGCACATGTGTCTTACTAACATGAACTAAGATACCTAGGTGTTGCACATGTGTCTTACTAACATGAACAAAGATACCTAGGTGTTGCACATGTGTCTTACTAACATGAACAAAGATACCTAGGTGTTGCACATGTGTCTTACTAACATGAACTAAGATACCTAGGTGTTGCACATGTGTCTTACTAACATGAACTAAGATACCTAGGTGTTGCACATGTGTCTTACTAACATGAACAAAGATACCTAGGTGTTGCACATGTGTCTTACTAACATGAACTAAGATACCTAGGTGTTGCACATGTGTCTTACTAACATGAACAAAGATACCTAGGTGTTGCACATGTGTCTTACTAACATGAACTAAGATACCTAGGTGTTGCACATGTGTCTTACTAACATGAACTAAGATACCTAGGTGTTGCACATGTGTCTTACTAACATGAACTAAGATACCTAGGTGTTGCACATGTGTCTTACATTAACACGTGTGTGTCACCCTGAAACTCTACGGACAACTCCAGCCAAGATTCAAAATGAGTCAATATTTTATTCCTAGTTATTTGATTTCCAGCTCCTGGGCTCTTGAGGGCGTTGATCTAAAGTTCTTGGATACTAAACTACAGCTGCTACATTTTCTGAGTTCACTGGGTTAAAGCTCCTGGGTCTCTTGAGTGTTATTCTTGAATTCCAGATCAGAATTCGTCTCCACTCAAGGAATAAATAATCTCTACGACATTCTTCCTGTACGACTCATGCAAATAAAAGGCCCAGAAATATGGAACTCTCTTCTTGAAAATACCAAAAGTTCCTTGTGTCGAGAATGTTGCATTTTATTCTACGTTGGTCACACAAACTTTTGTCATGCCCTCTCTACCAGTAAACTGGCAGTTCAGAGTGTAGCAGTTCTGGGGCCCCACCACTGCACTTACTGTCACCTGGAAGCCGGCTGCTTCAGCTAAGGTGATATCACACTTGTCCACCTGGTTGAGTGACAGACTTGCACAGACACTGGTCGTGTCCACTTGTCCCTTCAGTTGTTCCTGGTTGCACTGTTATTATTCTCATTTCCCAATACATTAACATCGTACATAGTGTAGATATTGGTGAAGGAATATGTGGGTAAAGAAATCTACCCCTGTTGTGTTTGTCTTGCCCTTGTTCTGTCCTGTTGTGTTTGTACTCGCCTAATTGTAGTTGCAGGGGTCGAGACTCAGCTCCTGGCCCCGCCTCTTCATTGAACGCTACTAGGTTCTCTCTCTCTCTCTCTCTCTGCTCCATGAGCTTTATCATACCTCGTCTTAAAGCTATGTATGGTTCCTGCCTCCACTACATCGCTCGCCAGACTGTTCCACTTTCTGTCCACTCTATGACTGAAGAAATACTTCCTAACATCCCTGTGACTCATCTGAGTCTTCAGCTTCCAAGTGTGACCCCTTGTTTCTGTGTCCCATCTCTCTGGAACATCTTGTCTCTGTCCACCTTGTCTATTCCACGCAGTATTTTGTATGTCGTTATCATGTCTCCCCATCCCTCCTGTCCTCTAGTGTCGTCAGGCCGATTTCCCTCAACCTTTCTTAGCTCTGGAACTAACCTTGTCGCAAACCTTTGCACTTTCTCTAATTTCTTAATTTGCTTGACCCGGTGCGGGTTCCAAACTGGTGCTGCATACTCCAGTATGGGCCTGACGTACACGGTGTACAGTGTCTTGAAAGATTCCTTACTTAGGTATCGGAATTCTGTTCTCAGGTTTGCCAGGCGCCCATATGCTGCAGCAGTTATCTGGTTGATGTGTGCTTCCGGAGGCATGTTCGGTGTTATACTCACCCCAAGATCTTTCTCCTTGAGTGAGGTTTGCAGTCTTTGTCCACCTAGCCTATACTCCGTCTGCGGTCTTCTTTGCCCTTCTCCGATCTTCATGACTTTGCATTTGGCAGGGTTGAATTCGAGAAGCCAGTTGCTGGACCAGGTGTCCAGCCTGTCTTGCCCTTGTTCTGTCCTGCTGAGTTCCTTAAAATATAAGATTTTGTTCGGAATTTTAACCCCGGAGGGTTAGCCACACAGGATAACCCAGAGTAGGGAGGGTTAGCTGCCCAAGATAACCCAAGAAAGTCAGTGTGTCATTGAGGGACCGTCTGTCTTATTTTCATTGTGATCCTAAATCTTGTCCCCCCAGGATGCGACCCCCACCAGTCACCTAATACCCAGGTACCTACTTGCTAGGTGAACGGGACAACCGATGAAAGGAAACACGCTCAATATTTCTACCCTCGCCGGGAATCGAACCCGGATCTTGCAGTGTGAGAGAGCTGGAGCTTTAGCCACCAGGCCACCGTTCGTAATATTATCGGTCTGCAAACACCTTTAATTACACTCTATAAAGAACCTATTAAATCTTACATGTTGTGGACACTAGAGAATATAATTGATTTCCAATTCTTATTACTTATTCTCCATTTTAATTCTGCAACTCCATAAAATATACATCATATATCTGATGTAAATCCATGTGCAATAAATTCTTTGCAATTGTGCAAGTGATCTGTCTCATCACGCGATGATAGGAATGAATTACTCCAGCTGTGTCGGAACACAATGCTGCTTGTTATGTAGAATTATGTAGTATCTTATTTATGATCAGTTGGCCCTAAATGCTTGGCGTAATATGTGGATTTATAGTGAATAATGATTTTATCGCAGTAGTGGCTAGTTTATTGTGCACCTCATACCCATCTTGTGGATGGTAGTGGCTAGTTTATTGTGTACCTCATACCCATCTTGTGAATGGTAGTGGCTAGTTTATTGTGTACCTCATACCCATCTTGTGGATGGTAGTGGCTAGTTTATTGTGTACCTCATACCCATCTTGTGGATGGTAGTGGCTAGTTTATTGTGTACTTCATACCCATCTTGTGGATGGTAGTGGCTAGTTTATTGTGTACCTCATACCCATCTTGTGGATGGTAGTGGCTAGTTTATTGTGTACCTCATACCCATCTTGTGGATGGTAGTGGCTAGTTTATTGTGTACCTCATACCCATCTTGTGGATGGAGTGGCTAGTTTATTGTGTACCTCATACCCATCCTGTGGATGGTAGTGGCTAGTTTATCGTGTACCTCATATTCATCCTGTGGATGGTAGTGGCTAGTTTATTGTGTACCTCATACCCATCTTGTAGATGGAGTGGCTAGTTTATTGTGCACCTCATACCCATCCTGTGGATGGTAGTGGCTAGTTTATTGTGTACCTCATACCCATCTTGTGGATGGTAGTGGCTAGTTTATTGTGTACCTCATACCCATCTTGTGGATGGTAGTGGCTAGTTTATTGTGCACCTCATACCCATCCTGTGGATGGTAGTGGCTAGTTTATTGTGTACCTCATACCCATCTTGTGCATGGTAGTGGCTAGTTTATTGTATACCTCATACCCATCCTGTGGATGGTAGTGGCTAGTTTATAGTGTACCTCATACCCATCTTGTGGATGGTAGTGGCTAGTTTATTGTGTACCTCATACCCATCCTGTGGATGGTAGTGGCTAGTTTATTGTGTACCTCATACCCATCTTGTGGATGGTAGTGGCTAGTTTATTGTGCACCTCATACCCATCCTGTGGATGGTAGTGGCTAGTTTATTGTGTACCTCATACCCATCTTGTGGATGGTAGTGGCTAGTTTATTGTATACCTCATACCCATCCTGTGGATGGTAGTGTCTAGTATATTGTGTACCTCATACCCATCCTGTGGATGGTAGTGGCTAGTTTATTGTGTACCTCATACCCATCTTGTGGATGGTACTGGATAGTTTATTGTGTACCTCATACCCATCCTGTGGATGGTAGTGGCTAGTTTATTGTGTACCTCATACCCATCCTGTGGATAGTAGTGGCTAGTTTATTGTGTACCTTATACCCATCATGTGGATGATAGTGGCTAGTTTATTGTGTACCTCATACCCATCCTGTGGATGGTAGTGGCTAGTTTATTGTGTACCTCATACCCATCTTGTGGATGGTAGTGGCTAGTTTATTGTGCACCTCATACCCATCCTGTGGATGGTAGTGGCTAGTTTATTGTGTACCTCATACCCATCTTGTGCATGGTAGTGGCTAGTTTATTGTATACCTCATACCCATCCTGTGGATGGTAGTGGCTAGTTTATTGTGTACCTCATACCCATCCTGTGGATGGTAGTGGCTAGTTTATTGTGTACCTCATACCCATCTTGTGGATGGTAGTGGCTAGTTTAATGAGTACCTCATACCCATCCTGTGGATGGTAGTGGCTAGTTTATTGTGTACCTCATACCCATCCTGTGGATAGTAGTGGCTAGTTTATTGTTTACCTCATACCCATCCTGTGGATGATAGTGGCTAGTTTATTGTGTACCTCATACCCATCCTGTGGATGGTAGTGGCTAGTTTATTGTGTACCTCATACCCATCCTGTGGATAGTAGTGGCTAGTTTATTGTGTATCTCATACCCATCCTGTGGATGATAGTGGCTAGTTTATTGTGCACCTCATACCCATCCTGTGGATGATAGTGGCTAGTTTATTGTGTACCTCATACCCATCCTGTGGATGATAGTGGCTAGTTTATTGTGTACCTCATACCCATCCTGTGGATAGTAGTGGCTAGTTTATTGTGTACCTCATACCCATCCTGTGGATGATAGTGGTTTGTTTATTGTGTACCTCATACCCATCCTGTGGATGATAGTGGCTAGTTTATTGTGTACCTCATACCCATCCTGTGGATAGTAGTGGCTAGTTTATTGTGTACCTCATACCCATCCTGTGGATAGTAGTGGCTAGTTTATTGTGCACCTCATACCCATCCTGTGGATGGTTTAACAAGACATAAGAATACAGAAACGGCCTTGCAACTAGACCCTGAAAATGGTTAACCGGAGCACATCTGGTTATATATCCACAATTTACTTATGTTTTGTGGCATGCAAAGAGTACGTAACCTTTATTCGGCGCATGGACACACCCTCATTTACAGGCTATCTCCCCCAACCAGCGAACCAGGTTGCTAAGAGTTGATGATGGGGCCCCATCGTTCAACTAGTGACCAGGTTCTAGCCAATAAGAAGGTGGGATTGACAATCGCAGAGGTTATGTGGATACCGCTCTCCTGTCTGCCCTTGTCATTCCCACTCTAGAGCTGGTTGAAGCACGGTCTGCTATCTTGTGGCTTCTATTTCTGCCTTGCTTTCCGTGGAGTGCACTATATTTATCACTGTACATAGTGTACATATTGCTGTTATAATTGGTGAAGGATAATATAAGTCTAAACTTTTTCTACTGTGTTTATTTGCTCCCATTACACCTGGGATAACAGGCCATTTGAAATCCTAGGTTGTAATATGTTTTGTAAGGGGAAATTAGAAATTTTATTATTTGTCAATGTGTGAGTCTGTCACACTGCCATTATTATTATTATTATAATCAAGGGGGAAGCGCTAAACCCGGAGGATCATACAGCGCCTGGGGGAAGGGGATGTGGAAGGCATTCAGGCTTAATTCGGGGAACTGGAGCACAGATCCAATTCCCTAAATCAAGAGCCCCTCACCAACATCAAGGAACCTTCCTTGAGGGGTGTCACACTGCCAGAAGGACCTATATTATTATTATAATCAAGGGGGAAGCGCTAAACCCGGAGGATTATACAGCGCCTGGGGGGGATGTGGAAGGCATTCAGGCTTAATTCGGGGAACTGGAGCACAGATCCAATTCCCTAAATCAAGAGCCCCTCACCAACATCAAGGAACCTTCCTTGAGGGGAGAAGGACCTATAACCAAGCCTGAGTCTGGCTCCTACAACATTATTTCCACTAAACATCCATTCTTGTCAATTTTTATATATTAGAACCCAAACTATATTATTTTTATTATTCTAACTAAGCGCTAAACCCACAAGGGTCATACAGCGTACCGAACTGTAACTCTGGGATATGTAAATCTAAGGATCGTAACTTCGTTATCTGGTCATTAGAAATAAACATTTTATTTGATATTTTATTTTATTATTTTATTTTAATTATGATGTATTCGTTGAAGGTGCTGAGCCTATTTTGTCAGGTGACCGGCAATATGGCGGACATAACTTGTGACGTCACCTGCCCACAGTCGTTTAGTTTAGTTTAATATGTTTATTATGCACGCCATACCCATCCTGTGGACGGTAGTCAAAAGATTACAGAGGTACATAATTGGTCCAGGGACTGGACTCCAAAGTTTTGATAGCTGAGCAAGTTACAGAGGTAATGAACTCACAATTTACAAAGGTAATGAACTCACAATTTACAAAGGTAATGAACTCCAGGTAAGTCTGGTCACAATCATGACAAGTTACAAAGGTATTTACAGATTACAGAGGTACGTAATGGGTCCAGGGACTGGGCCCCCAAAGTTTTGATAGCTGAACTAGGTACAAAGGTAATGAGCTCACAAGTTACAAAGGTAATGAATTCTGATGCTCAGTAGTTTTTTTTTTGCCATGATTAGTGACCAGATCTACCTGGAGTTCATTACCTTTGTGACTAGTTCAGCTATCATAACTTTGGGGTCCAGTCCCTGGACCAATTATGTACCTCTGTAATCTTTTGACTACCGCCCACAGGATGGGTATGGGGTGCATAATAAACATATTAAACTAACTAACTTGCATGAAACTGGAACTCTCCTCCCCTTCCTTGGATCAAACCTGATTATTTTTTCCATTCACAGGGGTCTGTATAACCCCGTCTGTGATTAGCGCTTCTCCATAACTATAGTCTCATCCAGGGGGAGGTACCTTGATGCTGGTGAAGGGCTCTTGATCTAGGGAAATGGAGTTGCCCTTCCTTGGATCAAGTCTGCCTCCCGTCTACTAGGATTTATTTCGTCCCTGTGACTTCTGTTTATTTAATAATAATCTGAGGCTGAACTAAAGGATACATTCGTCTAGTTAACAGAACACTATATACCTGGAGTTTACCTGGAGAGAGTTTCGGGGGTCAACGCCCCCGCGGCCCGGTCTGTGACCAGGCCTCCTGGTGGATCAGCGCCTGATCAACCAGGCTGTTGCTGCTGGCTGCACGCAAACCAACGTACGAGCCACAGCCCGGCTGATCCGGAACTGACTTTAGGTGCTTGTCCAGTGCCAGCTTGAAGACTGCCAGGGGTCTGTTGGTAATCCCCCTTATGTATGCTGGGAGGCAGTTGAACAGTCTTGGGCTCCTGACACTTATTGTATGGTCTCTTAACGTGCTAGTGACACCCCTGCTTTTCATTGGGGGGATGGTGCATCGTCTGCCAAGTCTTTTGCTTTCGTAGTGAGTGATTTTCGTGTGCAAGTTCGGTACTAGTCCCTCTAGGATTTTCCAGGTGTATATAATCATGTATCTCTCCCTCCTGCGTTCCAGGGAATACAGGTTTAGAAACCTCAAGCGCTCCCAGTAATTGAGGTGTTTTATCTCCGTTATGCGCGCCGTGAAAGTTCTCTGTACATTTTCTAGGTCGGCAATTTCACCTGCCTTGAAAGGTGCTGTTAGAGTGCAGCAATATTCCAGCCTAGACGATATTAATCAAAGACACTAGTGCAAGTGTCCTGTCCATTCTCAACCTTAAACAGTGATTACTATTATGGGGAGCGCTAAACCTGTAGGGAATATACAGCACTTTAGAATATTTACTTTGTCTTATACTTAATTCTAACTATAGATTCACTATAAATCTTATGATTACAAGCATTGATCCTGATACCAACCTCTTATTTAATGACTTAAATGATTCAAACAGTTACTGTAATTACTACACAGCAGAACAATCAAAGGCACTTCTCAGTGCCAACAACAACATATCAATATCAGAACTTTAAGCAAGCATTATGATGACCTCCTAGCATTACTAAATTCCTTACATGCCAATATGTCCATCATTACACTAACTGAAACCTGGCTAAAGCCTGATACTACAGATGTCTATACCATTCCTGGTTACACAGCCATACACAACTGTAGGCCAGACCAACAAGGGGGTGGCACAGCTATATACTACTCAGACCAACTAAAATGTATCACTAATACTTGCACAAGGGATGAACATGGGGAATATATAATAGCTAAATTCAAATCCAAATACCTACAAAAACCTCTCACAGTGATAAACATCTACAGAATTCCGCAATCAAACATTAGCCAATTTAGTCAAAACCTAGGAAGTATGATAACTGATGCACGCATGAACAAAGACCACTTACTACTCTCAGGTGACTTCAATATAAATCTCCTGCAAGACCAGGACCCACACGTTACTGAATTCACAAACACAATGAGTAACTGCATGTTGCTACCAACAGTAACAAAACCTACAAGAGTTACAGAGACTAGTGTTTCCCTACTTGACCACATCTGGACCAACACCATATCCCCTTTAAAATCAGGCATAATCACAGATAATACTACAGATCACTACCCTACCTTCCTCATCACAAACCTTGGCAAATTACCCCAAGACACTACTAAAGTCACTTTCAGACTTCACAATGAGGCAGCCATTAATAACTTCACAGCAGCAGTAACAAACATTGACTGGCACACTGAGCTAGATATCTACACAGATATTGACAAATGTATTAATAATTTTCCAGAAAAGACCCAATACCTCTATAACAAGCACTGCCCCAAAAAACTAAACAGATGACAGCTAAGAGACTGAACAGTCCCTGGCTAACACCCAGCATCCTCAAATCCATAAATACAAAGCACCTATACGAAAAACAGTACAGAATGGGTCACATAACCAGAGACCAAACAAAACGTTACTCGTCAATCCTAACCAGCCTGATAAGAAGGGTTAAAAAACTGTATTGTGAGAACAGATTATCCAACTTACGAGGTGATATAAAAAAGACCTGGAAAACCCTATCAGCAATTTTTTTTTATTATTATTAACACACTGGCCGAATCCCACCAAGGCAGGGTGGCCCGAAAAAGAAAAACTTTCACCATCATTCACTCCATCACTGTCTTGCCAGAAGGGTGCTTTACACTACAGATTTTAAACTGCAACATTAACACCCCTCCTTCAGAGTGCAGGCACTGTACTTCCCATCTCCAGGACTCAAGTCTGGCCTGCCGGTTTCCCTGAATCCCTTCATAAATGTTACTTTGCTCACACTCGAACAGCACGTCAAGTATTAAAAACCATTTGTCTCCATTCACTCCTATCAAACATGCTCACACATGCCTGCTGGAAGTCCAAGCCCCACGCAAACTATCAGCAATTCTAAGAAAAAAAAAGATATCACGAAATAGCGAAATTGAATTAACAAAACCAGATGAACCCCAACTCCCACCAACTGAAACAGCGAACAGACTCAATAATTTTTTCTCCACTATAGGAAAAAACCTTGCCAATAAAATCCCAAGCTCAGATACCCCACCCAATGACTACCTCACTGGCAACTACCCGAACACACTGTTCCTAGCTCCGACTAACCCAACTGAAGTCTCCCTTATTATCAACACACTGAAAAACAAGACAGGAGATTTAAATACCTTACCACCCTTTATATACAAAAAAGCATCACAAGTACTATCACCAATCATTGCAACACTCTTTAACAAATCCATAGAATCCTCTACCTTCCCTACAGTTCTCAAAATAGCAAGGGTCACCCCGATCCATAAAGGAGAAGACCAAACAGACTTGAATAACTATAGGCCAATATCCAACTTACACCCTCTCTCTAAAATCTTCGAAAAATTAATTCATAAGTGAATCTATTCCTACCTCATCTTCCACAACATACTCAGCCCCTGTCAATTTGGGTTCAGGCCTAATAAAAATACTAATGATGCTATTATACACATGCTAGAACACATACACTGCAATAGAGAAAAAAGAAGTCCCACTGGGGATCATAGACTTACGTAAAGCTTTTGATACAGTTGACCATGACTTGCTCCATATAAAATTGTCGCACTATGGTATAAGAGGGCACTCCCTCAACTACCTAAAGTCTTACCTCAGTAACAGAAGCCAATATGTGTACACAAAAGGGGCAAACTCTTCCACACAGCCAATTGCAGTTGGTGTCCCACAGGGAAGTGTCCTTGGCCCTCTTCTCTTTCTCATATACATGAATGACCTACCAAATGCATCGCAACTATTCAAACCCACACTATTTGCAGATAACACTACATACGTCTTCTCTCACCCGAGCCCAGTCACGCTAGCCAATACTGTAAATACCGAATTGCAGAAAATATCTACCTGGATGAGTACTAACAAACTTACTCTAAACATTGACAAAACCTACTTCATTCAGTTTGGTAACAGAGCTACAGACGTCCCTCTTAACATAAAGATAAACGGATCACCTATCACAAAACTCACAGAGGGAAAATTCTTAGGAATCCACCTTGATAATAGACTCAAATTTCAAACACATATACAACAAATTTCCAAAAAAATTTCCAAGACCGTAGGCATGCTATCGAAGATACGGTACTATGTTCCACAGTCAGCCCTCCTGGCCCTATATCACTCACTTATTTACCCCTATCTCACCTATGGAATTTGTGCATGGGGCTCAACAACAATAAACCATCTCAGACCATTAATTACCCAACAAAAGGCTGCAGTCAGAATGATAACAAATTCCCACTACAGGCAGCACACTCCACCAATATTCAAAACTCTAAACCTACTCTATATATCCTTGGTTAGGCCTCATTTAGACTATGCTGCTCAGTTCTGGTCACCGTATTACAGAATGGATATAAATGCTCTGGAAAACGTACAGAGGAGGATGACAAAGATGATCCCATGTATCAGAAATCTTCCCTATGAGGATAGACTGTGGGCCCTGAATCTGCACTCTCTCGAAAGACGTAGAATTAGGGGGGATATGATCGAGGTGTATAAATGGAAAACAGGAATAAATAAAGGGGATGTAAATAGCGTGCTGAAAATTTCCAGCCAAGACAGGACTCGCAGCAATGGTTTCAAGTTGGAAAAATTCAGATTCAGAAAGGATATAGGAAAGCACTGGTTTGGTAATAGAGTTGTGGATGAGTGGAACAAACTCCCGAGTACAGTTATTCAGGCTAAAACGTTGTGTACTTTTAAAAATAGGTTAGATAAATACACGAGTGGGTGTGGGTGGGTGTGAGTTGGACCTGACTAGCTGGTGCTGCTGGGTCTGGTGCAGTGCTCCATCCTTGAGTGGAGATGATCAGACTGGATGGGTCATTGGGCTAATCCGGGGGTAAGTAAGTAAGTAAGTAAATTTATTCAGGTATACACAAATACAGTTACATAGAATTATCATACATAGCAGCATATGTGTAGAGAACCTAGGATAACCCAAAAAAGTCAGACAGAGTGACTTATTTCCATTGGGGTCTTTTTACCTTATTATTATAATATAAAGGTTATAATATTTTCTTATTATTCTACAATGAAGATAACATCTTATTATCATACTAAAAAGACTATCTACTACACGAGGGTCATTAAGACTATCTACAATACGAGGGTCATTACTAGGGATAAGGTAAAATTTACACGTATTTTAGCTAAAAAATAGAAAATCATTCCCCTCCCTTTCTGTAGCTTCATTCATCAGACACTTTTTGGCAGTCTTCTTGAACTGGTTCATGCTATGACTGGCTTTGGCATGTGCGGGTAGTCTGTTCCATTCCTTTATTGCTGTACAATAAAAGGTGTTTGACGCCTGGCCACTGACTGTGGATACTACAAAGTTGTGCTCTCTCCCCCTAGTACTATGATTGCTTTGGTTCCCAACCTTGACAAAATTGACAGCAAGATATTCTGGACACTGTTCGTGAGCAATTTTATAAACATGATTTAGCTTCAGTTGTTTTACTCTGTCTTCAACATTCAGCATATCCAACTGCTGTAATTCATCCTGGCCTACATGTTCTCTTGGTCCCAGCCCCAGGATGAATCTTACGATTTTGTTCTGGGTGATTTGCAGTCTATCTTTCAGTTTTTTTGTCAAGGCAGAGTACCATGAAGAGCAAGCGTAATCCATATGGCATTGTATAAGGGCTAGACATAGGGTCCTGCGAGCCTCAGTAGGTAGACACTGTGCTTGTCTATACAGGAACTTCAGTCTGGCATTCGCTTTCTTTACTACACTGTTCCCTATCAATTCTCCTGACATGCATGGGTCAAAGGGGATGCCCAGATATTTTACTGATGAAACCAAAGTGATGGACTCCCCATTACACTGAACATTAAAATTATTTACCCTTCTCAGTTTATGTTTCGTTCCAAAGAGAATGGCTTCAGTTTTCCCTAGGGGGGGGGGTGTCATTGGTCTAATCCATGGGGGGGACATGGACCAGCTCCGCATGGGTCAGTAGGCCTGTTGCAGTGTTCCTTCTTTCCTATGTTCTTATGTACTCACCATTCAAAACATCAATACTTATTACTGCTCCTACTACATTCATAGAACACTTAACTCTGATATAAACCCTCCCCTCAAACATCTCCTTACCAACCTCAACAGAACACACAGCAATAACACAAGGCACAGATCACTCTTTGATGTTCCTCAAGGCCATCTCACGCTATGCAAAAACTCAATGCACATAAAAGGCCCTAAAATCTGGAATTCATTACCTGTGAATATAAAAGAAACACTGTCTGTTTATAAATTCAAGTCTCTTCTCAAAAATCACTTACCCACAACTATATAAATACTGAATAATTGTATCTCATAAATTGTATCTCGTAAATGTTTCTCATTATTGTATCTCATAAATGTCTAACCTGTGACCCAATCAAACTTTATTTTTTAATTACATTACCTAACAGAATACTCCAATCTACTGAATGCTCAGAAACACAGTAAATGACCATATGACCTGTCTTTGTAATACTCATTTGTGCTAAACTGTTATCTGTTTACAATAATGTATTTACCACTGACTATATCATTGCTTAGTTAATCTTAAGTTAATTTTAAGCCTGCTCATAATGCTCTGCATACAAGGGGCTTTGGCATGTTGCACTGTAATAACTTTGTACTTCACTGTATCGTGTTCAAATTAATAAATAAATAAATAAATAAAAACAGTGAGCCTGGGTATATCATCTCTTTTATGAACTGTGATGTTCTGTAGCTATTAGTATGATATGTATTATAATCATGGGGGAGCGCTAAACCCGTAGGATTATACAGCGCATGTGGGGGGGATGGTATTCAGGCTTCATTCAGGGAACTGGAGCACAGATCCAATTCCCTAGCTCAAGAGCCCCTCACCAGGGTCAAGGAACCTCCCTTGAGGAGTCTAGAAGTATGAACTCGATGTTGTTGTGGTGATAACTGAACACTTTATAACTGTTAATAGCATTCTCATCTTACACTGCACCGAGTCTGAGGTTTGATTCTCAGTAAAGGTGGAAGCAAAGTATTTCTTTTCTTATGCCAAATCAAAGTCGAGAACAACGTCCAGTATTGGGCCCCTACTTAAACAAGATGGGTCCTACACAGTTGACAGCAAGGAAATGAGTGAGCTACTCAAGTCCCAATATGACTCAGTTTTTAGCAAGCCGCTAACCAGACTGAGAGTTGAAGATCAAAATGAATTTTTTATGAGAGAGCCACAGAATTTGGTTAACACAAGCCTATCCGATGTTATCCTGACGCCAAATGACTTCGAACAGGCGATAAATGACATGCCCTTGCACTCTGCCCCAGGGCCAGACTCATGGAACTCCGTGTTCATCAAGAACTGCAAGAAGCCCCTATCACGAGCTTTTACCATCCTATGGAGAGGGAGCATGGACACGGGGGTTGTCCCACAGTTACTAAAAACAACAGACATAGCCCCACTCCACAAAGGGGGCAGTAGAGCAATAGCAAAGAACTACAGACTGATAGCACTAACATACAATATCATAAAAATCTCTGAAAGGGTCCTAAGAAGCAAGATCGCCACCCATCTAGATACCCACCAATTACACAACCCAGGGCAACATGGGTTTAGAACAGGTTGCTCCTGTCTGTCTCAGCTGCTGGATCACTACGACAAGGTCCTAGATGCACTAGAAGACAAAAAGAATGCATATGTAATATATACAGACTTTGCAAAAGCCTTCGACAAGTGTGACCATGGTGTAATAGCGCACAAAATGCGTGCTAAAGGAATAACAAGAAAAGTTGTTAGATGGATCTATAATTTCCTCACAAACAGAACGCAAAGAGAAGTAGTCAACAGAGTAAAGTCTGAGGCGGCTACGGTGAAAAGCTCTGTTCCACAAGGCACAGTACTCGCTCCCATCTTGTTTCTCATCCTCATATCTGACATAGACAAGGATGTCAGCCACAGCACCATGTCTTCCTTTGCAGATGACACCCGAATCTGCATGACAGTGTCTTCCACTGCAGACACTGCAAGGCTCCAGGCGGACATCAACCAAATCTTTCAGTGGGCTGCAGAAAACAATATGAAGTTCAACGATGAGAAATTTCAATTACTCCGATATGGTAAACATGAGGAAATTAAAACATCATCAGAGTACAAAACAAATTCCTTCCACAAAATAGAGCGAAACACCAACGTCAAAGACCTGGGAGTGATCATGTCGGAGGATCTCACCTTCAAGGACCATAATATTGTATCAATTGCAGCTGCTAGAAAAATGACAGGATGGATAATGAGAACCTTCAAAACTAGGGATGCCAAGCCCATGATGACACTCTTCAGGTCGCTTGTTCTATCTAGGCTGGAATATTGCTACACACTAACAGCACCTTTCAAGGCAGGTGAAACTGCTGACCTAGAAAATGTACAGAGAACCTTCAGGGTGCGCATAGTGGAGATAAAACACCTCAATTACTGGGAGCGCTTGAAGTTCCTGAACCTGTACTCCCTGGAATGCAGGCGGGAGAGATACATGATTATATACACCTGGAAAATCCTAGAGGGACTAGTACCGAACTTGCACACGAAAATCACTCACAATGAAAGCAAAAGACTCGGCAGACGATGCAACATCCCCCCAATGAAAAGTAGGGGTGTCACTAGCACGTTAAGAGACAATACAATAAGTGTCAGGGGCCGAAGACTGTTCAACTGCCTCCCAGCATACATAAGGGGGATTACCAATAGACCCCTGGCTGTCTTCAAGCAGGCACTGGACAAACACCTAAAGTCGGTACCTGACCAGCCGGGCTGTGGCTCGTATGTTGGATTGCATGCAGCCAGCAGTAACAGCCTGGTTGATCAAGCTCTGATCCACCAGGCCGCCTGGTCACAGACCAGGCCGTGGGGGCGTTGACCCCCGGAACTCTCTCCAGGTAAACTCCAGGTATGGGTTAGTGCACTGCTGTGGGTCACATCCCACGAGTGTTGATATATCTTATTTATTTTATTTTTTTTATTATCACACCGGCCGATTCCCACCAAGGCAGGGTGGCCCGAAAAAGAAAAACTTTCACCATCATTCACTCCATCACTGTCTTGCCAGAAGGGTGCTTTACACTACAGTTTTTAAACTGCAACATTAACACCCCTCCTTCAGAGTGCAGGCACTGTACTTCCCATCTCCAGAACTCAAGTCCGGCCTGCCGGTTTCCCTGAATCCCTTCATAAATGTTACTTTGCTCACACTCCAACAGCACGTCAAGTATTAAAAACCATTTGTCTCCATTCACTCCTATCAAACACGCTCACGCATGCCTGCTGGAAGTCCAAGCCCCTCGCACACAAAACCTCCTTTACCCCCTCCCTCCAACCCTTCCTAGGCCGACCCCTACCCCGCCTTCCTTCCACTACAGACTGATACACTCTTGAAGTCATTCTGTTTCGCTCCATTCTCTCTACATGTCCGAACCACCTCAACAACCCTTCCTCAGCCCTCTGGACAACAGTTTTGGTAATCCCGCACCTCCTCCTAACTTCCAAACTACTAATTCTCTGCATTATATTCACACCACACATTGCCCTCAGACATGACATCTCCACTGCCTCCAGCCTTCTCCTCGCTGCAACATTCATCACCCACGCTTCACACCCATATAAGAGCGTTGGTAAAACTATACTCTCATACATTCCCCTCTTTGCCTCCAAGGACAAAGTTCTTTGTCTCCACAGACTCCTAAGTGCACCACTCACTCTTTTTCCCTCATCAATTCTATGATTCACCTCATCTTTCATAGACCCATCCGCTGACACGTCCACTCCCAAATATCTGAATACGTTCACCTCCTCCATACTCTCTCCCTCCAATCTGATATTCAATCTTTCATCACCTAATCTTTTTGTTATCCTCATAACCTTACTCTTTCCTGTATTCACCTTTAATTTTCTTCTTTTGCACACCCTACCAAATTCATCCACCAATCTCTGCAACTTCTCTTCAGAATCTCCCAAGAGCACAGTGTCATCAGCAAAGAGCAGCTGTGACAACTCCCACTTTGTGTGTGATTCTTTATCTTTTAACTCCACGCCTCTTGCCAAGACCCTCGCATTTACTTCTCTTACAACCCCATCTATAAATATATTAAACAACCACGGTGACATCACACATCCTTGTCTAAGGCCTACTTTTACTGGGAAAAAATTTCCCTCTTTCCTACATACTCTAACTTGAGCCTCACTATCCTCGTAAAAACTCTTCACTGCTTTCAGTAACCTACCTCCTACACCATACACTTGCAACATCTGCCACATTGCCCCCCTATCCACCCTGTCATACGCCTTTTCCAAATCCATAAATGCCACAAAGACCTCTTTAGCCTTATCTAAATACTGTTCACTTATATGTTTCACTGTAAACACCTGGTCCACACACCCCCTACCTTTCCTAAAGCCTCCTTGTTCATCTGCTATCCTATTCTCCGTCTTACTCTTAATTCTTTCAATTATAACTCTACCATACACTTTACCAGGTACACTCAACAGACTTATCCCCCTATAATTTTTGCACTCTCTTTTATCCCCTTTGCCTTTATACAAAGGAACTATGCATGCTCTCTGCCAATCCCTAGGTACCTTACCCTCTTCCATACATTTATTAAATAATTGCACCAACCACTCCAAAACTATATCCCCACCTGCTTTTAACATTTCTATCTTTATCCCATCAATCCCGGCTGCCTTACCCCCTTTCATTTTACCTACTGCCTCACGAACTTCCCCCACACTCACAACTGGCTCTTCCTCACTCCTACAAGATGTTATTCCTCCTTGCCCTATACACGAAATCACAGCTTCCCTATCTTCATCAACATTTAACAATTCCTCAAAATATTCCTTCCATCTAATCAAAAAGAAGCGCTAAGCCACAAGGGCTATACAGCATTGGTATATCTTAAGAGTAGGCTTTGATTATTATTTTTATAATCAAGGGGAAGCGCTAAACCCGTAGGATTATACAGCACCTGAGGGGGGATGTGGAAGGTATTGAAGTTTAATTCTGGGAACTGGAGAACAGATCTAATTTCTTAAATCAAGAACCCCTCACTAGCATCAAGGAACCTTCCTTGAGGGGAGTGGGCTTTGAAATTTGCTGAGGTAGGACAGCTCCTGGCCTATGAATTCAACTGTATTAAAAAAAATGCCTTTTCACAGGCACATCCTGTTTATTATTATTATTATAATCATGGGGGAACACATCCTGTTCAAGGATCAGGCACCTTTGGTTCTCTAGGATTTGAATGTGCTTCAAGTATATTACAAAGTGCAACTTTTGCCATATCTGATCCTTTTCTTATGAATTCTTGAGAATCCAGTCATTATTTTTACTTATGAGCGATTGCGAAACACTACCAGGTCTAGAGCTACACTGCTTCATATCTCGACTCCTCACTCAACTAATTCGAAGGATTAGAGCATTATTATAATCAAAACTAAGTGCTAAATCCACAAGGGTCATACAGCACTGGAGGAAAGGGTTAGAGCTATCTGAATGATTACTCTACGATAATGAAGAGTTCCTCTATTGACTCTCAGCATTTTGCATTGAATAGGCTCTGCAAAGGCTCACAGTAGGCCTGAAAAAATGTTCCATTCATTTACAGATGAAGCAAGTTAACATATTGGGTGGGTAATGAACTAATGTTACCTCGTTACCTCACACTGAACAACAAGCAGAGTACTATACAAGATGTGATTAAAGTGCTGTAATAGTTAATTATTAATATTATTATTAGTCATGGTGAGTGCTAAACCCTTAGGGGTCATACAGCACATGGGATGGAGTATGAGAAGCATCCAGTAGTGATCTATACAAGGAGAACATAGGTCCAATCTTAGATCAAGAGCCCCTCCCCAGCATCAACAAACTTCCCTGAAGGAGTGTAATAGGAAAGCTAATGTCATAGGATGCAGTCATAATAAATACGTGATAAAATGAGCATGATGAATGATGTGTGAATAATGGTCAAAGTGTTTCTTTATTTTTGGATCACCCTGCCTCAGAAAGACCGCCAGCATGTTGAAAAAAAAAGAGCATAACATGTACGTATCATGTGGCTCATCTAAACAAGCTGCCACAGCTTATATCTAAACAAGTGTTTGAAAACCAGCAATCATCTTATTATAGGGCTGGCAATTATGAAATGCTATAGATTCTCACAAGGACTTAACACAAAGATAGACCCGAGATTATTATAATCAAAAAAGTGCTAAACCAGTAGAGCCTGGGAGACTAGAGCTAGGTGGCAACCAGTTTATCACCCACTTCCAAAGCAGTACACTGATCTTTATGTCAGAAATACTTTATATAGGAGCCTTGTCAGGTGATAACTTCACCACATGCTCCCATTCTTCCTTTCATACTGCAATAGTGCAGCAATTATTAATTATGATATTTAACCCTTAGAGGGTTTTTGACGTACTAGTACGGCTTACGACCCAGGGTTTTTGACGTACTAGTACGCCTAAATTCTAGCGCCCTCAAATCTAGTGGGAGAAAGCTGGTAGGCCTCCATATGAAAGAATGGATCTATGTGGTCAGTGTGCACAGTATAAAGAAAATCCTGCAGCACACAGTGCATGAGAAAAAAAAAAACTGACCGTTTTTTTGGAATAAAACAGCGACTTTGCACTGTATTTTCGTATGGTATTTATTGTTGTATTCTAGTTTTCTTGGTCTCATTTTATGGAATGGAAGGCATATCATAGAAATTGAGATGATTTTGACTGGTTTTACAATGAAAAGTACCTTGAAATTGAGCTCAAAGTAGCAGAAATGTTCGATTTTTACCAAAGTTCAAAAGTAAACAAATCATGCCAAGCATCCAATACACGTCAACTGGCGAGTCTAATATTCTTTTGCAAGTGCGCCAATATGATTCTTCTATTTTTTGTGAGAATAAAAATTCAAAGTGGAAAGCAAAAGAATGTAAGAGGGGCCTTGAGACATGACTAATGAACAGATGAAATGTCATTTTAGTGCCAGGAATGTATTTCTTGTTTGTTCTGGACCCTATTCGGAAATTGGCATTTTTTGAAATTTGTGTGAAATTGGCAAAATTGCTAAATTCTGACCACTGTACTGGATAGTTGAAATTGGTAAATGGGTGGTTTCTTGCACTCACTCAATAGAAAAAATGGAGTTCTAGCGAAATAATCATGTTTTTTGTCGACTAGTACAGTGGAACTGGCCGAAAATGGGGCTCAAAGTAGGCAAAAACGCCGATCCGTAAACATTGCCGAGACCGCTAACTTCACGAGAGCATAATTCCGTAAGTTTTCCATCAAATTTCATATTTTTGGTGTCATTATGATCGGGAAAAGATTCTCTATCTTTTCATAAGAAAAAATTATTTTTTTTTTTTTTTTAAATTTGGCCGACCCTGAGAACGAGTCTCGGAGAGGGCCTGTCGACCCTCAAAGGGTTAAGGGAAAGTATAAATCCATAGAGGTTATACATCACCTTAGTGAATGAGAGGCAACTAGATTTAATCAAAGGAAGACGAGTAAAAGTCAAATCCCTGGCACCAAGAATCCCTCACCTGGAAAAATAACAACAGACTGCATCCTCCCACTCAGCACAAGGCACTAAAATCGCTAGTAGCTGCAACATTTAGTGGAGATATACAAAAACCTTTCATATGGCCTAGTACCAGCCACATTTTTACATTTAGGGGAAGATCTAAACCCATAGGGGTTGTTAGCAGCCACAGGACCATAAGAATTCAGTCTCGTGTCCACCTGACCCTAGCCAAAACTGCCCAGCAGACCAATGCAGTGAAGCCATTACTGAAGATTTCTTTTTACTGCTTCTTACTCACCAAAAGGTGGTTGCTGCCCACCTTAGGGCTGCAAATCCAGTTTCAATTGCCAGGCAAGCAGATATGAGTAGTATGCATATCTCTCTCATGCTTGGTGAGCATAGAGGAAAGTTTTAGTTTGCCTCCTCTGTAGAGACATAGCCATTGTATGTCAAAAGTAATAAACCCATAAGGATCAGTCAATGGTGTATGACAAAGGTGAAAGAGATGGTAGAGGGAAAAAAAAGAGGTAAAAGTGTCAAGGGAAGGGCACTGGCAGAAAGAATGGAGAAAAGAGAAAGTCACAATTCATGCAGCAAATCAATGTTTATTAAGAAGTCACATAAGACTGTATTAAAGGTGGGACTATCAGAGGATTAGTATTATTATAATCAAAAAAAGCACTAAACCAACAAGGGTCGTGCAGTGCTGCGGGGCAGAAAATAGAGCCGGGGCTATAAACAGCTAGGTGAAGAGGGGATCAGAGGTGAGGGGAGAAAAGGACTGGAAGGGACGCTAAGGGCTATGTGTCAAAGTTCGTACAGTAAAGCAGTTGCTGACAAAAACTCAAAATGTGATTGAAAGTCAAAGGCAGGGTCGTCTGCAAGGAGGGAAGATAAGGTAAGAGCAGTAGGGCGGCCGCAGTGTTGGAGGTAAATCCTGTGAGCTCGCTGGTAAACCAGGCAATCCATAAGAAGGTGAAGAACCATAATAGGGACCCAACAAGCCTCACAGAGAGAAATAGGGTGTCGTTCCATGACTATCAGAGGAGAAGAGACAAGTTAAATAAATCAGGAACATGAAGGCAGCGGTTGAAAGTGTGTGCACTCTGATGAACAGAACAACTGATTGTGAAATATTTAGTCTGAATGAAATAATCCTTGCAGAGTGGCACTAAGCACCTTTTCATGAGATGACTATATGAATCTAGTGATGCAAAACAATATGGTTATTAATGAATGCTGCCACTAGGAGGTCCTGAACTATGAAATGTGCCGAAGCATTAGCAAATTAATTTTCCTGAAACCTCATCCAACATGGCGAGCCCCATAGCATCTATGGTGACTGCATGCCCCTCACCATAAAAAAAAAATGACTTCCCACAGTGGATGCAATTATAATTATATTTGGAAGCAATTTATACTTACAATAGACATCATTGTAGTTGGCAAGGTTATAAAACAAAGTTCTAGGTAAAATCTTAAACATATTATTTACAATATGTGATGGCATCACACAACCAAGTCTAGCAATACTCAAAATTTTATTCTTAACACTGTTTAAAAGTTCAAACACTGACTGAGTACGTAGTTTTGTACTCAGTAGTAACACCTTCAACTAATAAGAATTAATTTTTAGTATTGTTATTTAACTCTACAAAAATTCTTAGCACTAAGTGCTGGAACCTACAAGCTAAATCTTAATCCAATTGGTCCTTCATGCCTGAACCAACTGGTCCATGGCGACGCTCCCATATCATGCGATGTTTCTGCTTCATGTAGGCATCTCTCACATTGCCATAGGCACCAAGGTCACCATCTGCAGAAGAAACAGAGAATGTTACACAAGTGTATGAAGTATAAGTAAATATATCTGGTTGATAACCATGAGGTATTTTGCACAAAAAAAATATTAAACTCAAAAGATACATAAACAGGTCCTACCCAATCTCAACATGTAAGAGTCTAGTTCACAAAACATTCATACTTAATTGAGGAAACTAGCATATTTTTACAATGCAAAAGAAAACATCTTTCTTTGGCATTTAACATCTTTTGTGTGTAACAACTTTCTCAATAATTTCTAGCAAAAACACATTACTGTATTAACGGGTTACAGTAATTGCAAAAAATGCAAGCATTGGAAATGATTCTATTTACCCATCAACAAACTCCCTTCAATAATACAGTACTGTGTGGTAGTTTAAAAGATCTCTTGTTTTATCTACAAAGCTGCATGTGGTTTGTTTGGTAGATGTACAAGTGTGTGTAGCAAACTAGCTCAAACTGCTAGTACAGGCAGTTTCAGGTCACCCTACCTCTCACTGAGATAGGGTGACCCAAAAAAGAAATGCTTTAATCATCATTCACTCCATCCCTGTCTTGCCTGAGGCATGCCAATACTACATTTCAGATGCCCCTCCAAACTGCAAATATCCCCAATCCTCCTTCAGAGTGCAGGTTGTAAAAGAAGTGAATGCTATGGTCTTGGGAAAGGGTGTAGGACTAAAAGATGTTAGATTTGATACAAGAGTGTTATCACAGTTAATTTTTGCTGATGACAGTTCTTTTAGGATATTCCACAGACAAGTTGCAAAGGCTGGTAGATGAATTTGTTAAGGGATATAAAAAGAATGAAATTGAAAGTAAACATAGAAAAGAGCAAAGAACGAGGGTAACAAATGAAGTCTAGGCAATGATGCAATGACAGTGAATATCTGATTGGAGGAAGTGGTTGTATTTAGATATTTGAGAGTGGACACGTCAGCAGTTAGGTCTATGAAAGACAAGGTGAGCCACTTAATAGATGAGGGGGAAAAAAGTGGGTGGTGTGTTGAGGCAACTGTAGAAAGTTTATCCATGGGGGATAAAAAAAAGAAAAATACAGTACAGTGGACTCCCAACCAACAGCGGCATCGACTAACGGCAAATTCGTCTAACGACACTCTTTGGCATAAAAAAAATGACTACCAACGGCGAAAAACTCATCTAACGGCTTTCATCCTAAACATGTCCATGAAGCCGGAGCACGGCCTGAGCAGGTCCAGCCACTCCAAGACTCAGTGTGGCATTGTTTACAAGCCGTTGCAGTTGATTCCACGTATACCTGCGATATACTGTATTTTGAATTATTCCAGTGTTTAAAAAAAAAAAAAAAAAAAAAAAAAAAAAAAAAAAAAAAAAACTGCTAAATACGCCACCATGGGCCCCAAGAAAGCTTCTAGTGCCAAGCCTGTGGTAAAAAGGGTGAGAATTACTATGGAAATGAAGAAAGAGACCATTGAAAAATATGAAAGTGGAGTGCATATGTCCGAGTTGGAAAGGCTATATAAGAAACCCCATTCAACCATCACTACTATCTTGGCGAACAGAAAGGCGATCAAGGAAACTGTTGTTGCGAAAGGTGCAAGTATGCTTTCAAAATGGAGATTGCAAATAATTGAAGAGGTGGAAAGACTGTTGTTGGTGTGGATAAACGAAAAACAATTACGTATTAGGAGATAGTCTCTCTCAGTCAATAACATGTGAAAAGGCAAGGTAGTTGCATGATGATCTCATTAAGAAAATGCCTTATAATAGTGATGATATTGATGAATTTAAGGTCAGCAAAGGCTGGTTTGAGAGATTTAAGAATCGTAGTGGCATACACAGTGTGGTAAGGCATGGTGAGGCTGCCAGTTCAGACAAAAAAGCAGCTGAAAAATATGTGCAGGACTTTAAGGAGTACATAGAGACTGAAAACTTAAAACCTGAACAAGTGTTTAATTGTGACGAAACAAGCCTGTTTTGGAAGAAAATGCCAAACAGGACCTACATTACTCAGAAGGAAAAGGCACTCCCAGGACATAAGCCTATGAAAGTCAGGCTGACATTAATGTTATGTAGTAATGCTAGTCGTGATTGCAAAGTGAAGCCTTTATTGGTGTATCACTCTGAAACTCCCAGTGTGCTCAGGAAAAACAGTATCAAGGGTAATTTGTGTGTGCTGTGGAGGTCAAACAGTAAGGCATGGGTCACTTGGGAAATGTTCATGGACTGGTTTTATGGTGTGTTTGGCTCCACTGTGAAAAATTACCTCCTGGAAAAGAAATTGTCACTCAAGTGCCTCCCGGTAATGGACAATGCTCCTGCTCATCCTCACGACTTGCAAGAGCAAATTGCAGGGTAGTCTGGTTTCGTTAAAGTGAAGTTTTTGCCTCCTAATACAACTCCTCTCCTCCAGCCCATGGAACAGCAGGTCATTTCAAACTTCAAAAAACTCTACACAAAAGCAGTGTTTCAAAAGTGCTTTGAAGTGACCTCAGACACTGAATTGACCCTAAGACAATTTTGGAAAGATCACTTCAATATCCTCAGTTGCATAAACCTTATAGGTATGGCTTAGGAGGGAGTGACTTGCAGGACTTTGAACTCTGCTTGGAGGAAACTGTGGCCACAATGTGTACAAGAGAGATTTTGAAGGGTTTGGGGCTAACCCTCAGGAGCCTATGCCATTTGTGGAAGTTATTGTGTCATTGGGGAAATCCATGGGGTTGGAGGTTTGTGGCAAGGATGTGGAAGAGTTGGTGCAGAACAAAATGAAGAACTAACCACTGCAGACCTGCAAGAGCTTGATGTGCAACAGCAACAGATCACAGCTCAGGATTAAGGAAATGTGTACAATGTTTACAAAGGTGCAAGAATTTATGGATGAATTTTATCCTGTCACAGCTGTTGCAAGCCGTATTGGCAACATGTACAATGACACTTGTGTCCAATTTTAGGGAAATCCTCAGGGCACGTGAGAAACAGAGCTCTCTGGACAGATATTTTGTGCAACAGAGGTCCAGTGACTCAAGCTGGTCCTAGTGGCATTAAAAAACCAAGAAGGGAGGTAGCCCCACCAAAAGACTTGGTACCTGAAATCTTTATGGAAGAGGATTCCCCTTCCAAACAATAGAAAACCTGAATATCCCCTGCTGCTGGCACATCACTCATCAACAACTCCACAATAAAGGTAAGTGGCATTTAATTTTTGTTTATTTTGCATGTAGCATTCGTTTCGTGTAGGGAAATGTATGCAGTGGACCCCCGCCTTACAAACGCATCGCGTTACGTAAAATCCACCATACGAAGCATTTGAACACAAAAATTTTGCCTCGCCTCACGATAAAAAACTCGCCTTATGTGATTCGTCTGGGACGTGTCCCACGTGTGGCCTCAGCTGCCCCGTGGGTGCCAGTGTTTACAAGCCAGCCAGTGCAGTCGCATCCACACATACATTTGGTACATTTCACCTTATCCCAGTGTTTTTTGTGCTTGTAACTGCAAAATAAGTCACCATGGGCCCCAAGAAAGCTTCTAGTGCCAACCCTGTGGTAAAAAGGGTGAGAATTAGTATGGAAATTAAGAAAGATTTTGAAGGGTTTGGGGCTAACCCTGAGAAGCCTATGCAGTTGTGGAATCCATTGTGCCTAGTTCAAAGATTAAGGAAATGTGTGCAAAGTGGGTTGAAGCACAAACCTTTATGGATGAAAATCACCCTAACACAGCTATTGCAAGCCATGCTGGTGACTATTACAATGACAATGTTGTGGCCCATTTTAGGCAAATCTTAAAGAAACAGGAGGTACAGACCTCTATGGACAGATTTGTTGTGCGACAAAGGTCCAGTGCCTTTCAAGCTGGTCCTAGTGGCATTAAAAGAAGAAGGGAAGTAACCCCAGAAAAGGACTTGCTACCTCAAGTCCTAATGGAAGGTGATTCCCCTTCTAAACAATAACTTCCACACTCTCCCCTCCTCCCATCCCATCAATCATCACCAGATCTTCATTAAAGGTAAGTAGAGTAGTAATTGTGCATGTCTTCTTCAGTTTGTGTGTATTAAAATTAATATTTCATGTGGTAAAAAAATTTTTTTTCATACTTTGGGGTGTCTTGCACGGATTAATTTGATTTCCATTATTTCTCATGGGGAAATTAATTCGCCTCAGGATAATTTTGGCTTACGATGAGCTCTCAGGAATGGATTAATATCGTATGGCGGGGGTCCACTGTAGTATTTCATGTAAAAAAAAATGATTTTGTTTAATACTTTTGGGTGTCTGGAACGGATTAATTCTATTTCCATTATTTCTTATGGGGAAAATTAATTCAACTAATGGCTAATTTGACTAAAGGCTAGCTCTCTGGAACGGATTAAAACCGTTGGTCGAGGGTCCACTGTACATACACCAGAGTATAGCGGAACCAACACTCATATGGGTGTTATGCATGAGTTTTGAATGCTGCACTGAGAAGGCTAGAGACAAGGAGACGTCGTGTTAGAGAATGAGGTGCGGTGTGAATATCATGCAGAGAATTCAGTGTATAAATTAAAAAGCAATGTGGAGTTGCCAAGGGAATGAGTTAGAGGGCTGAGGATGGGTTGAGGTAATTTAGGCATGTAAAGAGGATAGGATGATGAAAAGTGTGTATAAATATGGGATGGAAGATAGAAGGGGTAGGTATCAGCCCAGGGATGGTTGAGGAAGAAAACTAAAAAAGGTTTTAATTTTTAGGGGCTTGAGCATCCAGCAGACTTGTGTGAAGGTGTTAGAAAGAAGTGATAAGAAGAGATAAGTGGTTTTTCATGGCCACACTGTTGGAGTGTCAGCAAGATAATGTTTATGAAGGGAAGGGATTAAGGAAAACAAGTTAGGCAGACTTGAGTCCTGAAGGTGAGAAGGGTAGTGCCTGCACTCAGGAGGGGTGGCAATGTTGTACTAGAAAAGTAAGCTGAATTGTGATTTCAATACACATCTGGAAAGAATGGGTAATGGTGAATGTGTTTTTTCTTTGGGTCACTCCGCCTTGGTAGGAAATGGACAATCTAAACCCATGTGAGTCATAATATATTAAACAAATTCTTTAAAAAATTTCCATCTATCCTTACATTTGATGAACCAATTCTCAGCAGCTTTTTCATACTCTTCCCTGAGTTTAGCACACTTGCGCACGTGGTCATGCCCCTCAAATAACACACAGTCCTCCTGGCGTTGACGCAAGATATTTAGCACCTCATTATCGACCATTCTGTAAAATTTAAATATTGTAAATTTTAAACATAAATAAAGCTACACTCTACTAATTCTGCATGCTCAAATACCTGTTCATTATAATGTTACTATGACCATAACTAGATTACTGCCAACAAAAAGTATCCCCAGAGAGTGAACAATATACACCTACCATCCGACTTACGATCTGCTCGACATATGTACATAGTGAGGGACATGGTGAGGTGTCATATTCGCTGTCATTTTTTCCATGCCATAAACAGATTAAATCTGATTTCAATCTAATTTGAAAAATAACACAAAATTTTAATATTTAAATCTAGTGCTCTTGAAGTTTAATATAATACAAGTACTATATAAACATATTTATCAATGCTCTTGCCCTTTCAGCATAGCAAAATATGATTTTGGTTTGGCACATTAATTGGTACCAATTTAAACTGGATTCCAACCAAATTGGTAATGGCATTCAGTCAAATTTCCAAGTTTGTGAGAATCCAAACTTGTAGGTATAAATTATCCAATGTTTTTACTGAACAGTTTCCAGCAAATAAATTATTTCTAAGTATTTCAGTGTGGCTTTTGGGGAGGGGAAGGGAAAGTATGATAGGAAGGAAGGTTTGGTGCACAGTCCCTACACTGCAAAATAGCTGTGTGATTTTCTTCACAATGTGCTCAGTTGATTTCTCATATTCAAGTGTTATTTTTTTTTTTAAGAGATTATTTTTAAGAGAGAATCTTGTTTTTTTTTTCCAAGTTAAATTGTATAAAATTTGAATTACACAAATGTATCACAACAAATTAGACATTCTGTTTGCTGGCAATATGACTTTTGTAATTATTATTTTTATTATTAACACACTGGCCAATTCCCACCAAGGCAGGGTGGCCCGAAAAAGAAAAACTTTCACCATCAATCACTCCATCACTGTCTTGCCAGAAGGGTGCTTTACACTACAGTTCTTAAACTGCAACATTAACACCCCTCCTTCAGAGTGCAGGCACTGTACTTCCCATCTCCAGGACTCAAGTCCCACCATAATCTTACCTCACCACACACTACTGTTAATGAAGAGCTTGTAAAAATATCAACCTGTATGACTGCCAATAAACTTACACTTAATACAGACAAAACCTTCTACATTATGTTTGAGAACAGAGAAATTGAGGTCCAACTAAACATTATGTTTAACATAATGAGGGAAAATTTCTGGATCTGCACCTTGACAGCAACTTGAAATTCAACACCCATATCCAAAACATAAAAAAAAGTATCTAAAACAGTTGGAATCCTCTCAAAGAAACATTACTATGTACCACAACCAGCACTACATACAATATACTATTCGAACATTAAAATGGTATAAAATACCGACAGGTTGTTAGGTAAGACACACATGCAACAGTTGCATATGTGTCTTACCTAACAACCTGTCGGTATTTTATGCCATTTTAATGTTCACTCTGTCAGACACTGCAACACAAGGGTATCTTGGTACAGACCTGAAATCAACTTCAACAACCTCTACTAGTGAGAATGGCTGGATTTGAAAGGGACCTGACCTCCCAACGTCTACGTTCTTACATCTTCTAGTGACCTACGTCTCACCTCCTGGCGCTATATAAGGCTCCATCCTATCACTTCAACTCCATATTGTTTCAGACTATGGAACAATACTCTTCTGACTGAGGGACTGACCACCTCAAAACTTCAAGGGTGATGGACTGATTACATCGTCTTCAAGTCTCTTCTGCTTCTATCAACTTTTCTGTACTTGACTGAAGAAGCCTACTGTGTAGGCGAAACGTTTTGAAATAAAGATACCTAATTGTTGCATATGTGTCTTACCTAACAATATACTATTCAATGACCTAACCCTACCTCACCTATGCTATTTGTGCCTGGGGTTCCAGAACGGCAAATTACCTAAAGCCAATAATAACCCAACAAAAAACTGCAATGCGAATGATCACACAATCCACTGCTTGACAACACCCCCCCCCCACCCCCACCTCTTCAAAGACCTAAACTACTATACAAAACATTCACTCATACTACTGTGCAACCTACATTTACAGAACAATAAATTCTAATATAAATCCCAACCTGAAGCATTTTCTTGACAGTTGCAACAGGACACACAGACATAATACTAGGGACAAAAATCTCTATGAAATTCCTCATATCTGGCTAAATCTCTTCAAAAATCCAATGTACATAAAAGGGCCGAAAATCTGGAACTCTCTGCCAGAAATCTCCAGAACCACTGAGTCACCAGCATTTTCAAAACTACTGTTAAAAAACACCTTATTTCCCTAACCCATCACAAATATATAAAAACTATACATGCATTTGCTCAATATCACGAACATAGGTAAAACATTATAATCAATAAATACATGTACCATCCAACCTATGACCGACTACGTAAGTCGAACCTTACTACGGAATATCAACATCACATTTTTGTAATGACTATTTTATTGTTTTATTTTGAAAAACTTTATAAAACTGGGATGCTTGAATGTGCATGGATGTAGTGCGGATGACAAGAAACAGATGATTGCTGATGTTATGAATGAAAAGAAGTTGGATGTCCTGGCCCTAAGCGAAACAAAGCTGAAGGGGGTAGGGGAGTTTCGGTGGGGGGAAATAAATGGGATTAAATCTGGAGTATCTGAGAGAGTTAGAGCTAAGGAAGGGGTAGCAGTAATGTTGAAGGATCAGTTATGGAAGGAGAAAAGAGAATATGAATGTGTAAATTCAAGAATTATGTGGATTAAAGTAAAGGTTGGATGCGAAAAGTGGGTCATAATAAGCGTGTATGCACCTGGAGAAGAGAGGAATGTAGAGGAGAGAGAGAGAGAGATTTTGGGAGATGTTAAGTGAATGTATAGGAACCTTTGAACCAAGTGAGAGAGTAATTGTGGTAGGGGACCTGAATGCTAAAGTAGGAGAAACTTTTAGAGAGGGTGTGGTAGGTAAGTTTGGGGTGCCAGGTGTAAATGATAATGGGAGCCCTTTGATTGAACTTTGTATAGAAAGGGGTTTAGTTATAGGTAATACATATTTTAAGAAAAATAGGATAAATAAGTATACAAGATATGATGTAGGGCAAAATGACAGTAGTTTGTTGGATTATGTATTGGTAGATAAAAGATTGTTGAGTAGACTTCAGGATGTACATGTTTATAGAGGGGCCACAGATATATCAGATCACTTTTTAGTTGTAGCTACACTGAGAGTAAAAGGTAGATGGGATACAAGGAGAATAGAAGCATCAGGGAAGAGAGAGGTGAAGGTTTATAAACTAAAAGAGGAGGAAGTTAGGGTAAGATATAAACAGCTATTGGAGGATAGATGGGCTAATGAGAGCATAGGCAATGGGGTCGAAGAGGTATGGGCTAGGTTTAAAAATGTAGTGTTAGAGCGTTCAGCAGAAGTTTGTGGTCACAGGAAAGTGGGTGCGGGAGGGAAGAGGAGCGATTGGTGGAATGATGATGTAAAGAGAGTAGTAAGGGAGAAAAAGTTAGCATATGAGAAGTTTTTACAAAGTAGAAGTGATGCAAGGAGGGAAGAGTATATGGAGAAAAAGAGAGAGGTTAAGAGAGTGGTGAAGCAATGTAAAAAGAGAGCAAATGAGAGAGTGGGTGAGATGTTATCAACAAATTTTGTTGAAAATAAGAAAAAGTTTTGGAGTGAGATTAACAAGTTAAGGAAGCCTAGAGAACAAATGGATTTGTCAGTTAAAAATAGGAGAGGAGAGTTATTAAATGGAGAGTTAGAGGTATTGGGAAGATGGAGGGAATATTTTGAGGAATTGTTAAATGTTGATGAAGATAGGGAAGCTGTGATTTCGTGTATAGGGCAAGGAGGAATAACATCTTGTAGGAGTGAGGAAGAGCCAGTTGTGAGTGTGGGGGAAGTTCGTGAGGCAGTAGGTAAAATGAAAGGGGGTAAGGCAGCCGGGATTGATGGGATAAGGATAGAAATGTTAAAAGCAGGTGGGGATATAGTTTTGGAGTGGTTGGTGCAATTATTTAATAAATGTATGGAAGAGGGTAAGGTACCTAGGGATTGGCAGAGAGCATGCATAGTTCCTCTGTATAAAGGCAAAGGGGCCAAAAGAGAGTGCAAAAATTATAGGGGGATAAGTCTGTTGAGTATACCTGGTAAAGTGTATGGTAAAGTTATTATTGAAAGAATTAAGAGTAAGACGGAGAATAGGATAGCAGATAAACAAGGCGGCTTTAGGAAAGGTAGGAGGTGTGTGGACCAGGTGTTTACAGTGAATCATATAAGTGAACAGTATTTAGATAAGGCTAAAGAGGTTTTTGTGGCATTTATGGATATGGAAAAGGCGTATGACATGGTGGATAGGGGGGCAATGTGGCAGATGTTGCAGGTGTATGGTGTAGGAGGTAGGTTACAGAAAGCAGTGAAGAGTTTTTACGAGGATAGTGAGGCTCAAGTTAGAGTATGTAGGAAAGAGGGAGATTATTTCCCAGTAAAAGTAGGCCTTAGACAAGGATGTGTGATGTCACCGTGGTTGTTTAATATATTTATAGATGGGGTTGTAAGAGAAGTAAATGCGATGGTCTTGGCAAGAGGTGTGGAGTTAAAAGATAAAGAATCACACAAAGTGGGAGTTGTCACAGTTGCTCTTTGCTGATGACACTGTGCCCTTGGGAGATTCTGAAGAGAAGTTGCAGAGGTTGGTGGATGAATTTGGTAGGGTATGCAAAAGAAGAAAATTAAAAGTGAATACAGAAAAGAGTAAGGTTATGAGGATAACAAAAAGATTAGGTGATGAAAGATTAGATATCAGATTGGAGGGAGAGAGTATGGAGGAGGTGAATGTATTCAGATATTTGGGAGTGGACGTGTCAGCGGATGGGTCTATGAAAGATGAGGTGAATCATAGAACTCATGAGGGGAAAAGGGTGAGCGGTGCACTTAGGAGTCTGTGGAGACAAAGAACTTTGTCCTTGGAGGCAAAGAGAGGAATGTATGAGAGTATAGTTTTACCAACGCTCTTATATGGGTGTGAAGCATGGGTGATGAATGTTGCAGCGAGGATAAGGCTGGAGGCAGTGGAGATGTCCGAGGGCAATGCTATGCTATGCTATGATTCTAGGTAAGACCCCAAGAAGGGGTGAGATGGGAAGTGTGGATAGAGGAAGAATAGGTTGGTTAGAGGAAGGGTGTGTCCGGTTTAGGTTAATAATCAAGCCTGTAATTCCTCTCTATGAAACTCATTAAAATCGTATAGAACACAAAGAGTAATCGTATACAGAGTAAAGTCTGAGGCAGCTACGGTGAAAAGCTCTGTTCCACAAGGCACAGTACACTGTACTCGCTCCCATTCTATTCCTCATCTTCATATCTGGCATAGACAGAGATGTAAGCCATAGCTCTGTGTCTTCCTTTGCGGATGACATCCGAATTGCCATGACAGTGACCTTCATTGAAGACACCACAAGACTCCAAGTGGACAAACAAAATATTCAAATGGGCCACTCAAAACAATTAAGTTCAATGAAGAGAAATTTCAACTACTCAGATATGGAAAACTTGAGGAAATTAAAACTGTATCAGGGTATACAATAAATTCTAACCATACAATAGAGCAAAAAAGTAATGTGAAGGACCTGGGAGTGATAGTGTCAGAGGATCTCGCCTTCAAAGACCACAACAATGTATCTACTGCATCTGCTAGGAAAATGATAGGATGGATAATGAGACCCTTCAAAACTAGGGATGCCAGCCCATGATGATTCTCTTCAAATCACTTGTTCTCTCTAGGCTGGAATACTGGTGTACACTAACTGCCCCCTTCAAGGCAGGCAAAATTGCTGACCTGGAGAGTGTACAAAGAAGTTTCACGGCACACGTAAGTATGATAAGGCACCTAAATTACTGAGAATGGTTGAAGGCCCTTGATCTGTATTCCCTGGAGTGCAGGCAAGAGATTCATGATAATATACACTTGGAAAATCCTAGAGGGATTAGTGTCAAACTTGCACACGAAAATCACTCCCTATGAAAGCAAAGACTCGACAGATGTAACATTCCTCCAATGAAAAGCAGGGGCGCCACAAGTACACAGAGATAACACAATAAGTGTCTAGGGCCCAAGACTGTTCAACTGCCTTCCAGCATACATAAGGGGGATTACCAATAGACCCCTGGCTGTCTTCAAGAAGGCATTGGACAGGCACCTAAAGTCAGTACATGACCAACTGGGCTGTGGTTCGTGCATCAGTTTGCATGCGGCTGGCAGCAACAGCCTGGTTGATCAGACCCTGATCAATCACGAGGCCTGGTCTAAGACTGAGCCGCCGGGGCATTGACCGCCGAAACCTTCTCCAGGTAAACTCCAGGTAATGAACTAATAGAATATTAACTTCTCTTGTATACATTATAAACTCCTAAGTGACTTTATGTACATAATTACTCATACCATTATTGCCTTATTAGTCTTAAGTTAGTCTTCCTAAGTTTGCCCAAAATGCTCTGCATTTTGTTATTATTATTATTAATAGCATAGAACAGCATATAAATAAGCATAAACCAGCACTAAAATAATCTGCCTCTTGGTCAGAGTTGATGAAGCACCTACAGTGATTCCTCACTTATTTGTAATAATACATGAATACAGGAGGGCCCCACTTATACGGCGGGTTAGGTTCCAGGCTACCGCCGTAAAGCGGAAACCACCGTAAAGTGGAACACCCTTTTTTTCCACTTACAAATGCATACAAACACTAGATAACAAGTTTACACTAACATATGTTATGTTAGCAATAGAACCAGGCATCAAAAAAACAATAAAAAAGTACAATACACACACAGTGCACTCATTACTTACCTTAAAATATTTATAGTCTTAATCTAGGGTGAGACAAGTAGTATTTATTGTAAGAAATCAAGTGTGGTATGTATGGTAGTCAGCCAGGCTACCATACCAGGCCACCCCACCCACACATACTATTCTATGATATTTAAGCATCCCAGAGCGATAAAATATATATACAGTTCACTCATTACTTACCTTAAAATATAGGGTGAGATGAGTAGTATTTATTGTAAAAAATCAAGTGTGGTATGTATGGTAGTCAGCCGGGCTACCATACCAGGCCAACCCACCCACACATATATTCTACGATATTTAAGCATCCCAGAGCGATAAAATGTATATACAGTTCACTCATTACTTACCTTAAAATATAGGGTGAGATGAGTAGTATTTATTGTAAAAAATCAAGTGTGGTATGTATGGTAGTCAGCCGGGCTACCATACCAGAGAGAAAGAATGAGTGCATGAGAGAGGACAGGCGCAGAGTTATGTAAACAAACCAGGCGAAGGTAAGTTTTGTAAACAGTGTACACGTCTGGTTTGTGTACAAGTTACATTGTGTACAGGTTGTCTCTACATTGATACGGTAGAATAAATAAAGAAGAACACTCCCATTCTCATGTAACATCATTTTGAGAAGAAATGATGCTCTGAGTGAAGGCAATGGAAGAAATCACTCTGACTTTTTTGGGTTATCCTAGGTTCTCTACACATATGTTATGTATCGTGTTTATTATATAATTTTGAAAAAAAATATCACGGATGGATTAATGAAATGTGTATATTAACGTAATATACAACATTTAATGATACACCGAGCTCAGACAGCGTAAACAAACAAACTGAACAGGTTGTGGACGATCACTCGGTCAGGCGAAATAGACGGTATTAATACGTGTCCAGTTTTAGTTCATTCTTGTACATTTGTAAGAGTTTGTGAAACTTTTACCTTATAATATTTTTATTATTATTATAATAATTAAATCACGAAACAAATACTCTTACACTGTGTACAAGTTAGTACAGAATTATAGCTATAAAGTGAAGGCATACGAAAGGATTTTTCTACAGTTATCCCTAGTAACAGGTGACGGGCTAGAGAAAACGTAATTCTTCCGACACTTCTACAAACCGTTTGGTAAACATCTCATATATATTTGTATAAATTTTTATACTGTGGGTGCATGTATCATGTTTGTGTGTTACATAATGTGTTTCTTATATAATTTTGAAAAAAATATCATAGATAGATTAAGGGAAATGTCTATATTAACGTAATATGCGACATTAATGCGCCCAAGAGATTATTATTATTATTATTATTATTGCATCAAGAGTAGAGAGACTTAGTGATTTTAATGTGTACCTACATGCCAGCACAGTGTGTAAGTTTATTTAAGTACAGGTGTACACAAGTTTAATTATCAAGTACAATACATATAAAATATACAATAACTTTAAAACACTTGAAATTTTGGAAAGTTTCCAGACATAATAAGGAGATGTGCTCAGGGAGAATGTAAACAAACTCGGTGGGCAGCTGTGACCGTATTAGAAAGACAGGTGGGGGGAGCTGTATAGCGAGTTTTGGTCATAATTTGAAATGTCCGTATTAGCGGAACGCCGTAAAGCGGGGCCCTGCTGTACACAAATAACCCGCACATAAAAGAGAGAAGCTTACGACGACGTTTCGGCCCGACTTGGACCATTGACAAAGTCACACTAACAGAGGTGGAGCAGGACAGCTATATATAGGCAGGAAGAGGTGGAGGTGGCAGTAACAACAACAACGACGACGACGACGACGACGACGACGACGACGACGACGACGACGACGACGACGACGACGACGACGACGACGGCGGCGGCGGCGGCGACGGCGGCGGCGGCGGCGGCGGCGGCGGCGGCGGCGGCGGCGGCGGCGGCGGCGGCGGCGGCGGCGGCGGCGAGGGCGGCGGCGGCGGCGAGGGCGGCGAGAGCGGCGGCAGCGGCGGCGGCGGCGACGAGGGCGGCGGCGGCGGCGAGGGCGGCGGCGGCGGCGAGGGCGGCGAGGGCGGCGGCGAGGGCGGCGGCGAGGGCGGCGGCGAGGGCGGCGGCGAGGGCGGCGGCGGCGGCGGAGGCGGCGGCGGCGGAGGCGGCGGCGAGGGCGGCGGCGGCGGCGGCGGCGGCGGCGGCGGCGGCGGCAGCAGCAGCAGCAGCAGCAGCAGCAGTACAAGAATTGTATATAATACCAACAAGATGAAATTAAGACACATGCACAACACCCGGGCATCACCATCGTAGACGTTTCGCCATCCAGCCAGCCACTGGATGGTGAAACGTCCACAACAAAGACAACCAGACGCCACACATGTGTCTTAATATCATCAGTAGTTGTAGTAGTAGTAGTAGAAGAAGAGGTAGTAGTAGTGGTAGTGGTAGAAGTGGGAAATAAGGATGACGAGCAAGTCAAAAACAAAGGAAGGGGAGCACTGCAAGAGAGCTAGATGCCCACAGAGGGAGAGCAAGCGCACAGAGGTGCGTGAAAGGGGAAGTGGTGAAATAAAATAAATGAAGAAGGAATAGAAACATGAGACAGGAGAGAGAAAGACAACCCAGAGGAGAAAAGGAAAGAGGAAAGGGGAAGAGGAAGAAGAAAAAGAAAGAAAAAATGAGGATTCAGGTTAAGTCACGGGTGTTCTGAAGTTTGGAGCATTTTACAATGTAGTGGGAGAGGAAGGCATCTACAGAGACAAAGCCAGGGCTAAGGTTCATACAAGGAAAGTTGTGTATTAGAGATGATTCAACTAGACGGCGACTATTCGAGTTGGAAGTAGGGAAGACAGTTTTAGCAGAAGACCAGTCAATAGGATGGCTATGATCTCTGACGTGACAGAAAAGAGCATTGTTAGTGTCGGCAAGCCTAACACTATTTTTGTGCTCCCTAAGTCCGTCAGAAAGAGATCGACCAGTTTCTCCGAAGTATTGAAGAGGACAGGAGGAGCAAGAAATAGAGTAGACACCAGGAACATCTGTAGAGGGAGGAGAGGTATGAACGAGATTAGTGCGAAGAGTGTTAGTCTGGCGGAAGGTAAGCTTGATGTCTAAGGGACAGAGAGAATTGTTGAGATTAGAAAGACCGGAAATGTAGGGAAGGCAGAGGATAGAAGAGTTCCCATGAGTAGAGAGTTTGGGAGAGAAGAAATTGCGTTTAGCACGTGAGAGGGCAGAGTCTATGAAATGGGAAGGGTAGCCAAGACGGGAGAACGAATTATGAAGAGTGGAAATTTCTGCTGGAAGGAACTGAGTATCACAGATGCGGAGGGCACGGAGAAAGAGGGAGATAAGAACACTTTTCTTGACAGGGGAAGCATGATATGAAAAGTAGTGAATGTACATGCCACTGTGCATAGGTTTACGGTAAACGGAAAAGGAAAAACCTGTATCTGAGCGGTGGACATGGACATCAAGGAAAGGAAGCAAGGAATTAGATTCCCATTCAGCTTTAAACTTAATGGAAGGGGCAAGATTATTAAGAGCTTCAAGAAAAGGTTGGAAGAGACTGGAGTCATGAGGCCACAGAGCAAAGATGTCATCCACATAGCGGAGCCAGAGTGAAGGTTGCACATCAAGGGTAGGAAGAAGAACAGTCTCGAAGTATTCCATGTAAAGATTAGCAAGGACAGGAGAGAGAGGAGAGCCCATAGCGACACCGAAGGTTTGAGAATAATATTTCCCTTGGAAGGAAAAGGAGTTAGAGTCCACACAGAGGCGGATCAGATCAAGAGAGACATCAGTGGGGATAGGGAGATGAAGAAACCCTTCATGGGCCTTCTCTCTAAGGAAATCAAGGACATCATCAAGAGGGACATTGGTGAAGAGGGACTCAACGTCAAGAGTAAGCATCTTACAGGCTGGGAGAGAGCGAACCCGTTCAATGAAGTCTTGAGAGTGACTGAGGTGGGCAGGAGAAAAAGTACCAAGAAAGGGAGTGAGGGTTTTGGCCAGCCAAGAAGCAAGAGAATAAGAGACAGAACCTCTAGAGGATATGATAGGACGAAGAGGAATATCAGGTTTATGAGTTTTGGGAAGGCCATAGAAATAGGGAAGAGAGGGACAGATGACACGAAACCGTTGAACAAGGTCAAAGTCAGGAGGACAGAGGTCGGAGAGAGTCCTTAGTTTTTTGTTGAAAGTTCTCTTGATGCGATCAAGAGGGTTGGAAACGAGAGGAGTGTAGGTGCGTGAGTCAGAGAGCAAGACATCAGCTTTACTGAGGTAATCCTCGCGATCAAGGATAACTACCGAATTACCTTTGTCAGAAGATAGTATGACAAGGTTAGTGTTGGATTTAAGAGAAGAAAGGGCAAGTTGGTAACGGCGTGGAAGGTGGTGAGTCTTGGAAAACAGACTAACAAGAGCAGGAAGGAGAGCACCACGAAAAGTGGACAAGTCAGGAAGATTATGGAAGCGAGATTGACGAAAGGAATCAAAAGAGCTAATCAGGGAAATACCAGCGCGAGGAGTAGGCGAAGTGGCAAAGGAAAGACCAAAACCAAGAAGTTCAAGCTCATATTGAGAGAGTGAGACAGAAGACAGATTAGTAACACAGTCAGTGAGGGAGAATTTAGACCAAGGGCTAGCTGAGATGAGACGTTGAAGTTTATTTTGTAGTTTGGAAGAATGAACTTGTGCATTCAGGCGAGCAGTGTCAAAGGCAATGGTAGAGAGAAGGTTACAGAGATCCTGTGGTAGAGCCGCAAAGAGAGCACGTTGACGTTGACGGAAAGTAAAGAAGGCATCTTCAACTACTACTACTTAGACATCAAGCTTACCTTCCGCCAGACTAACACTCTTCGCACTAATCTCGTTCATACCTCTCCTCCCTCTACAGATGTTCCTGGTGTCTACTCTATTTCTTGCTCCTCCTGTCCTCTTCAATACTTCGGAGAAACTGGTCGATCTCTTTCTGACGGACTTAGGGAGCACAAAAATAGTGTTAGGCTTGCCGACACTAACAATGCTCTTTTCTGTCACGTCAGAGATCATAGCCATCCTATTGACTGGTCTTCTGCTAAAACTGTCTTCCCTACTTCCAACTCGAATAGTCGCCGTCTAGTTGAATCATCTCTAATACACAACTTTCCTTGTATGAACCTTAGCCCTGGCTTTGTCTCTGTAGATGCCTTCCTCTCCCACTACATTGTAAAATGCTCCAAACTTCAGAACACCCGTGACTTAACCTGAATCCTCATTTTTTCTTTCTTTTTCTTCTTCCTCTTCCCCTTTCCTCTTTCCTTTTCTCCTCTGGGTTGTCTCTCTCTCTCCTGTCTCGTGTTTCTGTTCCTTCATTTATTTTATTTCACCACTTCCCCTTTCACGCACCTCTGTGCGCTTGCTCTCCCTCTGTGGGCATCTAGCTCTCTTGCAGTGCTCCCCTTCCTTTGTTTTTGACTGGCTCGTCATCCTTATTTCCCACTTCTACCACTACCACTACTACTACCTCTTCTTCTTCTACTACTACTACAACTACTGATGATATTAAGACACATGTGCGGCGTCTGGTTGTCTTTGTTGTGGACGTTTCGCCATCCAGTGGCTGGCTGGATGGCGAAACGTCTACGATGGTGATGCCCGGGTGTTGTGCATGTGTCTTAATTTCATCTTGTCGGTATTATATACAATTCTTGTACTACTACTACTACTACTACTACCTCCACCTCTTCCTGCCTATATATAGCCGTCCTGCTCCACCTCTGTTAGTGTGACTTTGTCAATGGTCCAAGTCGGACCGAAACGTCGTCGTAAGCTTCTTTCTTTAATGTGCGGGTTATTTGTGTATCGTTCCAGTCACGGTATTGTGCCTTTTTGTTATTTATTTATTTAATAAATGAATACGTACATGCACAGAGATGTCCAACTTGTAAAAAAAAAAAAACTGGACATCTCTTTTATTCAGATAAGAAAAATAAAAAATCATTTTGGATATTTGGAAGAATTCTGATCAAGAAAATTCAAAGTATGTATTGGATATATACACTGTATATATCCAATACTAGTGTACAGTACTTTCTGATTCATTTTTATTTACAATACCTACATTGTTAAAAAACACCTCATCTCCTTAGCGTAACTAATAAAACCAGATTTCATCCAATTCTGTCCCTGTTCTTCCAGCCTTCGTTCCACTCCCATATATAAATGGTAACATATCTTGTCCCATTGCATTTCTATTTTAACTAAGTAACTTGCTGTATCTTCATCTCACTGAATCAGTTTGAAATAATATGTAATTCTTTTGTAATTGACCATTTGTCATTAGTTACCTTCATCATTGTACATATGACTGTAGTTAACTGCATAAGAAATCCTAGTTAATAGTCTGTGTCTAGCTCTTAAGTACATTTAAGTCTTATGATTAGTTGTCCAAAATGCATTGCAAAATTAGTGGCTTTCTTGTTTCTACCATTGTTTTATTACATGAAAACTACATTATTTGTACTGAATAAAGAAATAAAGAGTGTATTGTACTGTATTATACGGTATGTGGTGCTGTACTGTTTTACAGGTTACAGTATTCTTAAGTGCCCAGTAGTCTTCTAAACCAACAGAACATGTCCACATATTCCAAACTTTGTTCAAGCTCATTTATGTTATGATCATGAAAAGTAAATTTCATAATTTAGAATCTATAGACAAAAGGCAACAATATACACCCCTTTCCCAATTAATCAAGAATTCACTATATTTTCATCTTGCCTCAACCCCTACTCTAATGCTAACATATATTTGTTCACTTACTTGTCACGTTTGAACTGCTCATTTGCTTCAATATAACAGACATAGTCATCAGTATAGCATTCATCTATTGTAGGGACTCTGCGAAACTGGCGGTGATACCAGTAGTACTCAGGGCGATTTTTTGCTACTATCGTTTCTGTTAAAAAAAACATAATTAACAATTCTACACATGTATTATGCACAATTATTGTGAAATATGCACATGTGTAAGCAATACAGAAGTGTATATGAGCATGTGTAAGTAATATACGAGTGCATATGAGCATACAATAAGTAACATACGAGGGTACATGCATGTGTAAGTACAGGTCGGCCATCACTAATCAGGCATCACTGGGACCTGTAGTGTGCCAGATTAGTGAGTTTGCTGGATTACAGAGTGGTTAGGTTAGAATACACTTAATTACCCTATCAATAGAGACTCTTTCTGCTACCTCTTCCTCACTTTCATCACTGCTTTCTCCTCCACTGGCTTGCTGCTGTGGATTTAGAACCATCTGCACAATTTCTGAGTCAGTATAATGATGAAATCTGAGATTATACTATCCAAAATTAGTGCCAGATTACTGATGGAACCGGATAACTAATTGCAAGATTAGTGACGGCTGACCTGTAATATGCTAGTGGACTGTACTGTAGCAACATTTTTTAAAATTATTGAAACAGATATGTACTATAATTATTTAAGATTACAGAAACCCTAAAAAATGGAATGAAGTTTTACTTGTATAGTTTATAACACACATGTTTGTAGATACATCAGGCAGTTTTTTAAATTATGTGAGATATACAAGTGACTAATGAAAAAAATAAATGCTTTAGATTTACTACATTACATGTACTGATATCCTACATTAAATCTTTACAACATATATTTGCATACTGTATATACATGTATCTATATTGTCTACATAATATGTACTGAATGATACATTTTTTTTTTTAACACATCGGCCATTTCCCACTGAGGCAGGGTGCCCAAAAAGAAAGAAAAAACTTTCATTATCATTCAACACTTTCACCATCACTCATACATATCACTGTCTTTGCAGAGGCGCACAGATATGACAGTTTAGATGTCCCTCCAAACTGCCAATATCCCAAACCCCTCCTTTAAGGTGCAGGCATTGTACTTCCCATTTCCAAGACTTGAGTCCAGCTAACCGGTTTCCCTGAATCCCTTCACAAAATATTACCCTACTCACACCCCAACAGCTCGTCAGGTCCAAAAAACCATTCAACTCCATTAATTCCTATCTAACACACTCATGCACGCTTGCTGGAAGTCCAAGTCCCTTGCCCACAAAATCTCCTTTACCCCCTCCCTCCAACCTTTTCAAGGAAGACCCCTACCCCGCCTTCCTTCCCCTACAGATTTATACGCTCTCCAAGTCATTCTACTTTGTTCCATTCTCTCTAAATGACCGAACTACCTCAACAACCCCTCTTCAGCCCTCTGACTAATACTTTTAGTAACTCCACACCTCCTCCTAATTTCCATACTACAAATTCTCTGCATAATATTTGCACCACACATTGGCCTTAGATACGACATCGCCACTGCCTCAGCTGCCTCCTTGCTGCAGCATTTATAACCCGTGCTTCACACCCATATAAGAGTGATGGTACCACTATACTCTTACATATTCCCTTCTTCGCTTCCATGGATAACTTTTTTTTGTCTCCACAATACCTCAATGCACAACTCACTTTTTTTTCCTTCATCAATTCTACAAATATGTACAACATACAAATTTTATTATGTTGTGTAATAACAGCATAAATAAAGAAAAAAGCACTGAACTCTGGATGACTGATAAAATACAGTATTTCATTAGCTAACGCAGACACCAGGAGCAATTATTAGCACAAGGCAAAAGTAAATCAAACAGGCAGGAATATGAATTCACAAAAGTTGCAGGATTAACCAATAATGGGGTACATGATAAGAATTTAAAAATGCAGTGCAAAAGAGTAATAAGATCTGGTAGAAGCCAGAAGTGAATAAAAGAGAAGAATTAAAGGGGATAAGGTTGTTGGGACAGATAATAATAATAACTATTTCAAATCAATGTGTAAACATAAACAATAATTTAAAAGCCCATAGTATTCACAGCATTTTGGGAAAAACCAAGACTAAAATTATAACTACACAGTTTTTCTAATGGGTGTGGTACAACATAGTTATGAGTTAAAAACTACCAAGGTTAACATACAGGTTACAAGAATATTCACTGAAGAATAAAAAAAAACAATAATTCACAATTTGTAAAGAGTTAAGTTATGTATGAATATTATTAAGGACAATGATAATTCTAAGCAAGAACAATTCTTATTAAACAGCAATGTAAAAATGATGGAACATGAATACGATGACAATGAGAATATACAAGCTATGTTAAAGTGAAGGGATTGTAACATATGGCACAATATATGAAAGACAAATAGTAGAAATAAGAACAAGAGGATGAATAACAGCTGGAAACTCGAATCCCAATAAGGTAAGGAAGTGCTTTTTAACAATATCTTGGAGGTGAATGGCAGATAGGGAACCTTGGAAATCTCTTGGCAGTGTGTTCCAAATTTCAGGGAGTATCATAGTGGCATTTCTTTCTTGTATTATGCCTATGAGCTCTGCTACAACTTTTCAAAGAATAAGTTTCAGTCAAGATTAAGTCAGATGCTGAATGCAGACCTGACTACAGTCATTAAGTGATCAGTGAATTTATTAAATGCATGAATGAAAAAAGAAATTGCTTAAGGATTAGCAGAGAGAATGTATAATTACAGTACTCTGCATGAGAAAAAAAGTAAGAATTATAGGAACATAAGCCTGCTGAATAAAATGTACAGTAGAATTATTGAAAGAGTTAAAAGGGGTTATCCAAAGTAATTTACACACATGTTACTATGTATGTTAATTTTACTTATGTGGACCTGTGCCTAAATAAACTTACTAAAAAAGAGAAAGTAGGATTGCAGAGGAACAAGGAGGATTTAGAAAATAAGTTTCTTCAGGTACAGGTACACACAAATACAGTTACATAAATCATCATACATAATAGCATGTGTGTAGATTACCTAGGGTAGTCCCCCCCAAAAAAAAAGAAAAAAAAGAAAGTGACTTATTTACATTGGGGTTCTTGAAGGGAAGAGGATGTGTAGACCAAGTGTTTACAATTTATTTATTTATTTATTTAGAAATTTTAGCATACAAACAGAGGTACAAAAAATACAGGTAAGAGCAGCATGCCAAAGCCACTTATATGCATAGCATTACGGGCTGGCTTAAAATTAACTAAAGATTAACTAAGCAATGATGAAATCAGTGATAAGACATTATTGTAAACAGATAACTATAAAATACAAATGAGTATTACAAAGACAGGTCATATGGTTGCATGCATTGCTGTTCATTCAGTAGAATGGAGTATTGTGTTAGGTAGTGTATTTAAAAAAAATAACAAAGTTAGGTTTAACATTTGTGTGATATAATTGTGAGTAACATTTAGGATATACAATTTATATGGTTCAGTTATTCAGTATTTATTTGGTTTTGAGTGAGTAAGTGAACTTTGAGAAGAGACTTGAATTTATAGACAGGTAGTGTTTCTTTTATATTTAGAGGTAATGAATTCCAGATTTTAGGGCCTTTTATGTGCATTGAGTTTTTGCATAGTGTGAGATGGACATGAGGAACATCAAAGAGTGATCTGTGCCTTGTATTATGGTCATGTGTTCTGTTGAGGTTGACAAGGAGATGTTTGAGGGGAGGGTTAATATCAGAGTTAAGTGTTCTATGTATGTAATAAGTGCAATAATAAGTATGGATGTTTTGTATGGTGAGTAGGTTGAGTGTTTTGAATATTGGTGGAGTGTGCTGCCTGTAGTGAGAATTTGTTATCATTCTAACTGCAGCCTTTTGTTGGGTAATTAGTGGTCTGAGATGGTTAGTTGTTGTTGAGCCCCATGGACAAATTCCATAGGTGAGATAGGGGTAAATAAGAGAGTGATAAAGGGCCAGGAGGGCTGACTGTGGAACATAGTACCGTATCTTCGATAGTACGTATGCCTACAGTCTTGGAAATTTTCTTAGAAATTTGTTGTATATGTGTATGAAATTTGAGTCTATTATCGAGGTGGATTCCTAAGAATTTTCCCTCTGTTAGCTTTGTGATGGGTGATCCGTTTATCGTTATGTTAAGAGGTACATCTGTAGCTCTGCTACCAAACTGAATGAAGTAGGTTTTGTCAATGTTTAGTGTAAGTTTGTTAGTCCTCATCCAGGTAGATATTTTCTGTAATTCGGTGTTTACAGTATTGGCTAGCGTGACTGGGCTCAGGTGAGAGAAGACGTATGTGGTGTCATCTGCAAAAAGTGTGGGTTTGAGTAATTGCGAAGCATTTGGTAGGTCATTTATGTATAGGAGAAAGAGAAGAGGGCCAAGGACACTTCCCTGTGGGACACCAACTGTAATTGGTTGTGCGGAAGAGTTTTCCCCATTTGCGTACACATATTGGCTTTTGTTGCTGAGGTAAGACTTGAGGTAGTTGAGGGAGTGCCCTCTAATACCATAGTGTGACAATTTTACGTGGAGCAAGTCATGGTCAACTGTATCAAAAGCTTTACGTAAGTCAATGAAGATCCCCAGTGGGACTTCTTTTTTCTCTATTGCAGTGTATATATGTTCTAGCATGTGTATAATAGCATCATTAGTATTTTTATTAGGCCTGAATCCAAATTGGCAGGGGTTGAGAATGTTATGGGAGATGAGGTAGGAGTAGATTCGTTTATGAATTAATTTTTCGAAGATTTTTGAGAGAGGGTGTAAATTGGATATTGGCCTATAGTTATTCAACTCTGTTTGGTCTCCTCCTTTATGGATCGGGGTGACCCTTGCTATTTTGAGAACTGTAGGGAAGGTGGAGGATTCAATGGATTTATTAAAGAGTGTTGCAATGATTGGTGATAGTACTTGTGATGCTTTTTTGTATATAAAGGGTGGTAAGGTATTTAAATCTCCTGCCTTGTTTTTCAGTGCATTGATAATAAGGGAGACTTCGTATGGGTTAGTCGGAGCTAGGAACAGTGTGTTCGGGTAGTTGCCAGTGAGGTAGTCATTTGGTGGGGTATCTGAGCTTGGGATATTATTGGCAAGGTTTTGACCTATAGTGGAGAAGAAATCATTGAGTCTGTTTGCTGTTTCTGTTGGTGGGAGTTGGGGTTCATCTGATTTTGCTAATTTTATTTCGCTATTTCGTGATATCTTTTTTGTTCCCAGAATTTCTGATAGGGTCTTCCAGGTCTTTTTTATATCACCTTGTAAGTTGGATAATCTGTTCTCATAATACAATTTTTTTGCCCTTCTTATCAGGCTGGTTAGGATTGACGAGTAACGTTTTGTTTGGTCTCTGGTTATGTGACCCATTCTGTACTGTTTTTCATATCGGTGTTTTGTATTTATGGATTTGAGAATGCTGGGTGTTAGCCAGATCCGTTGGCATGGCCGACGCGGCAGGTAGTGTAGCGGGCTAGCTGCGGGATTTTCAAGGATAGCTCCTGGTCAAAGAGGCTGACCAGGTCCCTACTTAACAGAACTCAGTGTGAATGCTTTGAGAAGATACCAGAGCAGCGAACGGACATCCCAGTGCATCGTTTCAGCATAAATAGTTGAAGTGTTGTGCAGTTTTAATGGGGTTTGATGTTGTAGAGTCAGGACCAGTCAGCGCCTCCCCCCCCTCTCCGCTGGGGGGAGGGGGAGGGCGTGTGTAGTAAACAGTGACCCTCTCACAACGCCTCACACCTGCCCGACTCCCCCGCCTCACCCACCCAACTCCCAGCACCACCCCATCTGTAGAGGGTACTTCTCCCCCAACCCATGATGTCAGCGATGGCACTGCAGGGAGTGCCGGGCTCACAGGAACTTCCACTACAGGGACAGCATCGTGGAGTTCGACCGCGAGGCAGCTGCCAGGTGTGCCACAGGCAGTGTGTACTCAGTTCCTCAAGCTTCAACATCCGTGCACACGAGGGCCTGGGATCTTCAGTCAACTTGGCGTCCACCAGGACGCTGACATGTCCCTAGGGCAGCTCTCCGTCGGGCTGCTAACGGAGTCACTGGCTTCTTGGGCCTCTTGGGGAGGGTCGATGGTGCTCGTGCAAGCAGCAGATCCCTGGGCAACTTGCTGCTGTTTGCAATGGCTGTCTGCCGAGGAGAGACAGGCACCTAGCAACATCTGTTGTTGGGGCAATGGATGAATTCCCTACTATGTTTGTTAACTGCTCATTACTCTGTAATTTGTCTATGATTGTAATCATGTCATAACATGTTTATCATTCATTACCTTTGAAACTTGTCATGATTGTGACCAGCTCTACCTGGAGCTCATTACCTTTGTAAATTCTCATGATTAATGTGTTTATGATTCATTACCTTTGCAATTATTCATGAGTGTGACCAGCTCTACCTGGAGCTCATTACCTTTGTAACTTGGTCATGATTATGACCAGATCTAGTTCATTACCTTTGTAACTTGCTCAGCTATCAAAACTTTGGAGTCCAGTCCCTGGACCAATTATGTACCTCTGTAAACCGCCCACAGGATGGGTATGGGGTGCATAATAAACATATTAAACTAACTAATTAGCCAGGGACTGTTCAGTCTCTTAGCTGTCATCTGTTTAGTTTTTTTAGGGCAGTGCTTGTTATAAAGGTATTGGGTATTTTTTAGAAAATTATTAAAACATTCGTCAATATCTGTATAGATTTCTAGCTCAGTGTGCCAGTCAATGTTTGTTACTGCTGTTGTGAAGTTATTAATGGCTGCCTCATTGTGAAGTCTGAAGGTGACTTTAGTAGTGTCTTGGGGTATTTTACCAAGAGTTGTTATGAGGAAAGTAGGGTAGTGGTCTGTGGTATTATCTGTAATTATGCCTGATTTTAAAGGGGATATGGTGTTGGTCCAGATGTGGTCAAGTAGGGAAACACTAGTCTCTGTAACTCTTGTAGGTGTTGTTACTGTTGGTAGCAACATGCAGTTACTCATTGTGTTTGTGAATTCAGTAACGTGTGGGTCCTGGTCTTGCAGGAGATTTATATTGAAGTCACCTGAGAGTAGTAAGTGATCTTTGTTCATGCGTGCATCAGTTATCATACTTCCTAGGTTTTGACTAAATTGGCTAATGTTTGATTGTGGAACACGATTTCTCTACCTTCCTTAGAAAAGCTGACATTTTTGTAACAGATTAGATAAGTGCCCTTAATACATATATACGTGTGGTGCATACAGGAAGGCCCCACTTATACGGCGGGTTAGGTTCCAGGCTACCGCCGTAAAGCGGAAACCGCCGTAAAGTGGAACACCCTTTTTTTCCACTTAAAAATGCATACAAACACTAGATAACAAGTTTACACTAACATATATTAAGTTAGCAATAGAACCAGGCATCAAAAAACAATAAAAAAGTACAATACACACATAGTGCACTCATTACTTACCTTAAAATATTTATAGTCTTAATCTAGGGTGAGACAAGTAGTATTTATTGTAAGAAATCAAGTGTGGTATGTATTGTAATAGCCTCACCAGGCCACCCCACCCACACATACTATTCTATGATATTTAAGCATCCCAGAGCGATAAAATGTATATACAGTTCACTCATTACTTACCTTAAAATATTTGTAGTCTTAATGTAGGGTCAGGAGTAAGTAAATGAGATAAAACGAATAAATGAGAGAGAGAAAGAATGAATACATGAGAGGGGGCAGGCGCAGTTATGTAAACAAACCAGGCGAAGGTAAGTTTTGTAAACAAACGAAGTGTACACGTCTGGTTTGTGTACAAGTTACATTGTGTACAGGTTGTCTCTACATTGATACAGTAGAATTAATAAAGAAGAACACTCCCATTCTCATGTAACATCATTTTGAGAAGAAATGAAGCTCTGAGTGAAGGCAATGGAAATAAGTCACACTGACTTTTTTGGGTTATCCTAGGTTCTCTACACGTATGTTGTTATGTATGATAATCTATGTAACTGTATTTGTGTATACCTGAATAAACTTACTTACATACATACGAAAGGAATAATTTTCTACAGTTACCCCCAGTAACACATTTACTCTTATGTTAGATTAGAGAAAATGTTATTCTTGGCGTCACTTGTACAAGTTATGTGGCTCCCACATCTTATATTTATGTTTATTTATTCTATTGTGGGGTGTATTTATCATCTTTTTATGTTATGTATCGTGTTTATTATATAATTTTGAAAAAAATATCATGGATGGATTAATGAAAATGTGTATATTACCGTAATATACGACATTTAATGAGACTCGGTGAGTATTGTTATTATGGCGTCACTTGTGGAAGTCGTCTGCTCACATCTCACATTTATGTTTATTTATTCTACTATGGGGTGTATTTATCTTATTTATATGTTATGCATCGTGTTTATTATATAATTTTGAAAAAAATATCATGGATGGATTAATGAAAATGTGTATATTAACGTAATATACGACATTTAAATGACTCGATGTATGTAAGTTTATTTAGGTACAGGTATACATAAGTATAATTATCAGAGTATATATAAAATATGAAATAACTTTTAAAAACATTTGAAATTTTGGAGTTTCCAGACAAAATGGAGAGACTTAGTGCTTACTGAGCTCATGGAGAATGTAAACAAACAGGGTGGGGCACGGTGACCGTATTAGAAAGTCAGGTGGGGGGAGCCGTATAGTGAGTTTTGGTCATAATTTGAAATGTCCGTATTAGCGGAACGCCGTAAAGTGAAACGCCGTAAAGCGGGGCCTTCCTGTATAGTGTACGTTACTATTATATTGTACATTATTATTTTTATTATTTTTCATCACTAGCTAATGAAATACCTCCAATACTCTATACTTCTTTCTTACCACTATAAATTGCTCATAATTTTAAATTACAAGTCAAATCTTACTCCAAATTAATAATATTCATTATTCTTACCTGTCCATTTAATTTTGTTTATCACTACTTGTTTTTTAGTCACTTTTTATTGTGTATGCAATTAGTGTATATTCCAATTACTTTTTTGCAAGTACCAAAACTATCTTTTGCTAGCTAGTACCAACTACCTCATTTTTTTTACTTTTATTGTGCAATAAACTGCTCAATTTATTTAATATTACAAATCAGATCTTACTCCTTAACCAATATTATTTCATAGTGACCACCTGTCCATTTAACTTTGTTTACCATTACTTAATTTTAGTCCCTCATATATTTTCTCCTTTATTTTAGCTTTATACAACTACCCTAGTTTATACATTCACAATTGTTAAAATAATCAAGGTGCTATTCTCAGGTGCTAAAGTAGAATAATTCACAACTTTGCCATTATATTCCAAAACTACCTTAGCTCATTATTTTACATTTGTTAAATAATTCAGGTGCTATTTTTTAGCTTAAGACTATTTACTTTGTTTTATACTTAATTCTAACTATAGATTCACTACAAATCTTATGATTACAAGCATTGATCCTGATACCAACCTCTTATTTAACGACTTAAATGATTCAAACAGTTACTGTAATTACTACACTGCAGAACAATCAAAGGCACTTCTCAGTGCCAACAACAACATAACTATCTTTAACTACAATATCAGATCTTTAAGTAAGCATTACGATGACCTCATAGCATTACTAAATTCCTTACATGCCAACATGTCCATCATTACACTAACTGAAACCTGGCTAAAGCCTGATAGTACAGAAGTCTATGCCATTCCTGGTTACACAGCCATACACAACTGTAGGCCAGACCAACAAGGGGGTGGCACAGCCATATACTACTCAGACCAACTAGAATGTATCACTAATACTTGCACAAGGGATGAACATGGGGAATATATAATAGCCAAATTCAAATCCAAATACCTACAAAAACCTCTCACATTGATAAACATTTACAGAGTTCCACAGTCAAACATTAGCCAATTTAGTCAAAACCTAGGAAGTATGATAACTGATGCACGCATGAACAAAGATCACTTACTACTCTCAGGTGACTTCAATATAAATCTCCTGCAAGACCAGGACCCACACGTTACTGAATTCACAAACACAATGAGTAACTGTATGTTGCTACCAACAGTAACAAAACCTACAAGAGTTACAGAGACTAGTGTTTCCCTACTTGACCACATCTGGACCAACACCATATCCCCTTTAAAATCAGGCATAATTACAGATAATACCACAGACCACTACCCTACTTTTCTCATAACAACTCTTGGTAAATTACCCCAAGACACTACTAAAGTCACCTTCAGACTTCACAATGAGGCAGCCATTAATAACTTCACAACAGCAGTAGCAAACATTGACTGGCACACTGAGCTAGAAATCAATACAGATATTGACGAATGTATTAATAATTTTCTAAAAAAGACCCAATACCTCTATAACAAGCACTGCCCTAAAAAAACTAAACAGATGACAGCTAAGAGACTGAACAGTCCCTGGTTAACACCCAGCATTCTCAAATCCATAAATACAAAACACCAATATGAAAAACAGTACAGAATGGGTCACATAACCAGAGACCAAACAAAACGTTACTCGTCAATCCTAACCAGCCTGATAAGAAGGGCAAAAAAATTGTATTATGAGAACAGATTATCCAACTTACGAGGTGATATAAAAAAGACCTGGAAAACCCTATCAGAAATTCTAGGAACAAAAAAGATATCACGAAATAGCGAAATAAAATTAGCAAAATCAGATGAACCCCAACTCCCACCAACAGAAACAGCAAACAGACTCAATGACTTCTTCTCCACTATAGGACAAAACCTTGCCAATAAAATCCCAAGCTCAGATACCCCACCAAATGACTACCTCACTGGCAACTACCCGAACACACTGTTCCTAGCTCCGACTAACCCATACGAAGTCTCCCTTATTATCAACACGCTAAAAAACAAGGCAGGAGATTTAAATACCTTACCACCCTTTATATACAAAAAAGTGTCACAAGTGCTATCACCAATCATTGCAACACTCTTTAACAAATCCATTGAATCCTCCACCTTCCCCACAGTACTCAAAATAGCAAGGGTCACCCCGATCCACAAAGGAGGAGACCAAACAGAGTTGAATAACTATAGGCCAATATCCAACTTACACCCTCTCTCAAAAATCTTCGAAAAATTAATTCATAAACGAATCTACTCCTACCTTATCTCCCAAAACATACTCAACCCCTGCCAATTTGGATTCAGGCCAAATAAAAATACTAATGATGCTATTATACACATGCTAGAACATATATACACTGCAATAGAGAAAAAAGAAGTCCCACTGGGGATCTTCATTGACTTACGTAAAGCTTTTGATACAGTTAACCATGACTTGCTCCACGTAAAATTGTCACACTATGGTATAAGAGGGCACTCCCTCAACTACCTCAAGTCATACCTCAGCAACAGAAGCCAATATGTGTATGCAAATGGGGCAAACTCTTCTGCACAACCAATTACAGTTGGTGTCCCACAGGGAAGTGTCCTTGGCCCTCTTCTCTTTCTCCTATACATAAATGACCTACCAAATGCTTCGCAATTACTCAAACCCACACTATTTGCAGATGACACTACATACGTCTTCTCCCACCCGAGCCCAGTCACGCTAGCCAATACTGTAAATACAGAATTACAGAAAATATCTACCTGGATGAGGACTAACAAACTTACACTAAACATTGACAAAACCTACTTCATTCAGTTTGGTAACAGAGCTACAGATGTCCCTCTTAACATAATGATAAACGGATCACCTATCACAAAGCTAACAGAGGGAAAATTCTTAGGAATCCACCTTGATAATAGACTCAAATTTCATACACATATACAACAAATTTCTAAGAAAATTTCCAAGACTGTAGGCATACTATCGAAGATACGGTACTATGCTCCACAGTCAGCCCTCCTGGCCCTATATCACTCTCTTATTTACCCCTATCTCACCTATGGAATTTGTGCATGGGGCTCAACAACAAGTAACCATCTCAGACCACTAATTACCCAACAAAAGGCTGCAGTTAGAATGATAACAAATTCTCACTATAGGCAGCACACTCCACCAATATTCAATACACTAAACCTATTCACCATACAAAACATTCATACTTATTACTGCACCTATTACATACATAGAACACTTAACTCTGATATTAACCCTCCCCTCAAACATCTCCTTGCCAACCTCAACAGAACACATGACCATAACACAAGGCACAGATCACTCTTTGATGTTCCTCGTGTCCATCTCACACTTTGCAAAAACTCAATGCACATAAAAGGCCCTAAAATCTGGAACTCATTACCTGTAAATATAAAAGAAACACTACCTGTTTATAAATTCAAGTCTCTTCTCAAAGATCACTTACTCACCCAAAACCAAATAAATACTGAATAACTGAACCTTATAAATTGTATATCTTAAATGTTTCTCACAATTATATCACATAAATGTTAAACCTAAAACCCAATCTAACTTTATTATTTTTTAAATACACTACCTAACAGAATACTCCATTCTACTGAATGTACAACAATGCATACAACCATATGACCTGTCTTTGTAATACTCACTTGTGCTTTATAGTAATCTGTTTACATTAAAGTTTTATCACCGATGTCATCATTGCTTAGTTCATCTTAAGTTAATTTTAAGCCAGCCCGTAATGCTATGCATAGTATAAGTGGCTTTGGCATACTGCTCTTTTCTGTATTTTTTGTACCTCTGTATGTGTGCACAAATTTTTAAATAAATAAATAAATAAATAAATGTTTATCACTGTGAGAGGTTTTTGTAGGTATTTGGATTTGAATTTAGCTATTATATATTCCCCATGTTCATCCCTTGTGCAAGTATTAGTGATACATTCTAGTTGGTCTGAGTAGTATATAGCTGTGCCACCCCCTTGTTGGTCTGGCCTACAGTTGTGTATGGCTGTGTAACCAGGAATGGCATAGACATTGTAGAATCAGGCTTTAGCCAGGTTTCAGTTAGTGTAATGATGGACATATTGGCATGCAAGGAATTTAGTAATGCTAGGAGGTCATCATAATGCTTGCTTAAAGATCTGATATTGTAGTTAAAGATAGTTATGTTGTTGTTGGCTCTGATAAGTGCAAATAACAAGTGTAAATAAGTTTATTTAGGCACAAATACAATTATCATACATACTACAAATTACCAAGGATAACCCAAAAAAAAGTCACCTTACACCTGATGTCCCTGTTCATTTAGCAGTAAGTAGGTACCTGGGTGAAAGTTAAGACACATACGCAACATCTGGTTATCTTTATTGTAGACGTTTTGCCATCCAGTGGCTTTATCAATACAAATTCTAGAATCTGTGCTGATAAAGCCACTGGATGGCAAAATGTCTACAATAAAGATAACCAGATGTTGCATGTGTGTCTTAACTTTCATCTTTTTGGTATTGTATACCTACTTTGCACAGGTGACTGGTGTGGGTCGCATCCTGTGGGACAAGATTGAAGACCACAATGGAAATAAGACGATGAACCACCAACTTACTTAGGTTATCCTGGCAGGCTAACCTCCCCTACCCCAGGTTATCCTGGCAGGCTAACCTCCCCTACCCCAGGTTATCCTGGCTGACTAACCCTCCCCTACCCCAGGTTATCCTGGCTGGCTAACCTCCCCTACCCCAGGTTATCCTGGCAGGCTAACCTCCCCTACCCCAGGTTATCCTGGCTGGCTAACCCTTCCTACCCCAGGTTATACTGGTTGGCTAACCCTCCCTACCCCAGGTTATACTGGCTGGCTAACCCTCCCTACCCCAAGTATCCTGGCTCGCTAACCCTCCCTACCCCAGGTTATCCTGGCTAGCTAACCCTCCCTACCCCAGGTTATCCTGGCTAGCTAACCCTCCCCTACCCCAGGTTATCCTGGGTGGCTAACCCTCCCCTACCCCAGGTTATCCTGGCTAGCTAACCCTCCCTACCCCAGGTTATCCTGGCTAGCTAACCCTCCCTACCCCAGGTTATCCTGGCTAGCTAACCCTCCCTACCCTGGGTTATCCTGGCTAGCTAACCCTCCCTACCCCAGGTTATCCTGGCTGGCTAACCCTCCCCTACCCCAGGTTATCCTGGCCCCCAGAACCCGGCTCCTACAGATGTCAGCCCAGGGAACTACCACTTGACCGATCAACCAAGTCAATCAAAGTCACATTAACATAATAATACTACCAACCTCTGAACCATGTTGTAGGAGCATCCACTAGATTAACAAGAGCGTCCACGAAGGAATTAAATGCATTTTTGGGTGTGTTAGAGTCCATCTTGCCTGAGCCACCATAACACTCACACTGTTGCCACTTCTCCTCTCATACTTCATAACTTTATTTAGGTGCACGTAACTACAATTATTATATATATGGTGTAAATTAACTAGGATAACCCCAAAAAAAGTCGAAGTGACTTATTCCCAGTTGTGGTCTTTATATTTTCATTAGGAATGTTCAATGTGTTCATTATGCATCCCATACCTATCCTGTGGGCGTTATTTCTGGTCCTTGTATTTCCACAGGGGTCCTTGTATTTCCACTGGGGTCCTTGTATCTCCACTGGGGTCCTTGTATTTCCACTGTGGTCCTTGTATTCACACTGCGGTCCTTGTATTTCCACTGGGGTCTTTGTATTTCCCTTGGGGGTCCTTGTATTTCCATTGTGGTCCTTGTATTTCCCTTGGGGGTCCTCGTATTTCCATTGGGGTCTTTGTATTTCCCTTGGGGTCCTTGTATTTCCAATGGGGTCCTTGTATTTCCACTGGGGTCCTTGTATTTCCACTGGGGTCCTTGTATTTCCACTGGGGCCCTTGTATTTCCACTGTGGTCCTTGTATTTCCACTGGGATCCTTGTATTTCCACTGTCGTCTTTGTATTTCTACTGTGGTCCTTGTATTTCCACTGGGGTCCTTGTATTTCCACTGGGGTCCTTGTATTTCCACTGTGGTCCTTGTATTTTCCTAAGGGTCCTTGTATTTCCACTAGGGTCCTTGTATTTCCCTTGGGGGTCCTTGTATTTCCACTGGGGTCCTTGTAATTCCACTGTGGTCCTTGTATTTCCACTGGGGTCCTTGTATTTCCACTGGGGACCTTGTATTTCCACTGTGGTCCTTGTATTTCCACTGGGGTCCTTGTATTTCCTCTGGGGTCCTTGTATTTCCACTGGGGTCCATGTATTTCCACTGGGGTCCTTGTATTTTCACTGGGGTCCTTGTATTTCCACTGGGACCTTGTATTTCCACTGGGGTCCTTGTATTTCCACTGGGGTCCTTGTATTTCCACTGGGGTCCTTGTATTTCCACTGTGGTCCTTGTATTTTCACTGTGGTCCTTGTATTTCCACTGTGGTCCTTGTATTTCCACTGTGGCTCTTGTATTTCCACTGGGGTCCTTATATTTCCACTGTGGTCCTTGTATTTCCACTGGGGTCCTTGTATTTCCACTGTGGTCCTTGTATTTCCACTGTGGTTCTTGTATTTCCTCTGGGGTCCTTGTATTTCGACTAGGGTCCTTGTATTTCCACTGGGGACCTTGTATTTCCACTGTGGTCCTTGTATTTCCACTGTGGTCCTTGTATTTCCACTGTGGTCCTTGTATTTCCACTGGGGTCCTTGTATTTCCACTGGGGTCCTTGTATTTCCAATGGGGTCCTTGTATTTCCACTGTGGTCCTTGTATTTCCACTGGGGTCCTTGTATTTCCACTGTGGTCCTTGTATTTCCACTGGGGTCCTTGTATTTTCACTGTGGTCCTTGTATTTCCACTGGGGTCCTTGTATTTCCACTGTGGTCCTTGTATTTCCACTGTGGTCCTTGTATTTCCACTGGGGTCCTTGTATTTCCACTGTGGTCCTTGTGTTTCCACTGTGGTCCTTGTATTTCCACTGTGGTCCTTGTATTTCCACTGGGGTCCTTGTATTTCCATTGTGGTCCTTGTATTTCCATTGTGGTCCTTGTATTTCCACTGTGGTCCTTGTATTTCCACTGTGGCCCTTGTATTTCCACTGGGGTCCTTGTATTTCTACTGTGGTCCTTGTATTTCCACTGGGGTCCTTGTATTTCCACTGGGGTCCTTGTATTTCCACTGTGGTCCTTGTATTTCCACTGTGGTCCTTGTATTTCCACTGGGGTCCTTGTATTTCCACTGGGGTCCTTGTATTTCCACTGTGGTCCTTGTATTTCCACTGGGGTCCTTGTATTTCCACTGTGATCCTTGTATTTCCACTGTGGTCCTTGTATTTCCACTGTGGTCCTTGTATTTCTACTGGGGTCCTTGTATTTCCACTGTGGTCCTTGTATTTCCACTGTGATCCTTGTATTTCCACTGAGGTCCTTGTATTTCCACTGTGGTCCTTGTATTTCCACTGTGGTCCTTGTATTTCTACTGGGGTCCTTGTATTTCCACTGTGGTTCTTGTATTTCCACTGTGGTCCTTGTATTTCCACTGGGGTCCTTGTATTTCCACTGTGGTCCTTGTATTTCCACTGTGTTCCTTGTATTTCTACTGGGGTCCTTGTATTTCCACTGGGGTCCTTCAGCAAACATCTTAAGACAATCCAAGCAAGTTTCTAGGTTATTGTATACATAAATTTTGTTTACAGTGACCTTGAGAGCAAACAAATATTATGGTCAAGGGACGATACCAAAAAATTGCCTATTACAATGCTCAGTTTTAGGACAATACCGATACCATCAAAATCAAACCCCAGTGAAAATAAATCACTGCTGACCTTGTTTTGAGTTTATCTTAGGTAATTTACACTTATTACTATATCATATGTAGCCACCTGTAACTAATGTGTACCTGTACCTAAATAAACTTATTTATTTACTGATACTAGAACATTAATATATTTCTAGTAGACTTTTTTTTTTAGGTGACCCTTGAATGGGGACCTATAAGTATTTTTTTTTTAGTGATATATCTAGTGGTTTTCTTTGTGAATAACAATACTTTATTACAAGTATTTCTTGATGAAGTATACAAGCTACAGCTTGTATAAAAGCTTTTATAAAGCTTCTTTACTTACATACTTTTATTTAAGCTTAAATGCTCGTCAGAATTAGGGTAAATTTTGGATTAATTTTGGTATATGAAGGTTGCATGATTGTTCTAAAAGAAAATGGGAAAATTGCAAATATTGTTTGTCATGCAATGTTTACACCGGGTGTGGACATGTGAATGGCTCATTACTCTGTAATTTGTTCATGATTGTAACCATGTATAGACGTATAGATGATTTATTACCTTTGTAACTTGGTCATGACTGTGACCAGTTCTACCTGGAGTTCATTACCTTTGTAACTTGGTCATGACTGTGACCAGTTCTACCTGGAGTTCATTACCTTTGTAACTTGGTCATGATTGTGACCAGTTCTACCTGGAGTTCATTACCTTTGTAACTTGGTCATGATTGTGACCAGTTCTACCTGGAGTTCATTACCTTTGTAACTTGGTCATGATTGTGACCAGTTCTACCTGGAGTTCATTACCTTTGTAACTTGCCATGACTGTGACCAGTTCTACCTGGAGTTCATTACCTTTGTAACTTGCCATGACTGTGACCAGTTCTACCTGGAGTTCATTACCTTTGTAACTTGGTCATGATTGTGACCAGTTCTACCTGGAGTTCATTACCTTTGTAACTTGGTCATGATTATGACCAGTTCTACCTGGAGTTCATTACCTTTGTAACTTGGTCATGATTGTGACCAGATCTACCTGGAGTTCATTACCTTTGTAACTTGCCATGATTGTGACCAGTTCTACCTGGAGTAACCTATTACTCATCCATCTCCCTTTTGCCACCTGATGCCCTCGCTTCCTTCCCGCCCTGCAGCGCTGTATAGCCCTTGTGGCTTAGCGCTTCTTTTTGATTATAATAATAATAATAATCTACCTGGAGTTTATTACCTTTGTAACTAGTTCAGCTATCATAACTTTGGGGTCCAGTCCCTGGACCCATTATGTACCTCTGTAACATTTTGACTACCACCCACAGGATGGTATGGAGTGACTACCACCCACAGGATGGTATGGGGTGACTACCACCCACAGGATGGTATGGGGTGACTACCACCCACAGGATGGTATGGGGTGACTACCACCCACAGGATGGTATGGGGTGACTACCACCCACAGGATGGTATGGGGTGACTACCACCCACAGGATGGTATGGGGTGACTACCACCCACAGGATGGTATGGGGGGACTAACACCCACAGGATGGTATGGGGTGACTACCACCCACAGGATGGTATGGGGGGACTACCACCCACAGGATGGTATGGGGGACTACCACCCACAGGATGGTATGGGTTGACTACCACCCACAGGATGGTATGGGGTGACTACCACTCACAGGATGGTATGGGGTGACTACCACCCACAGGATGGTATGGGGGGACTAACACCCACAGGATGGTATGGGGTGACTACTACCCACAGGATGGAATGGGGTGACTACCACCCACAGGATGGTATGGGGTGACTACCACCCACAGGATGGTATGGGGTGACTACCACCCACAGGATGGTATGGGGTGACTACCACCCACAGGATGGTATGGGGGGACTAACACCCACAGGATGGTATGGGGTGACTACCACCCACAGGATGGTATGGGGTGACTACCACCCACAGGATGGTATGGGGTGACTACCACTCACAGGATGGTATGGGGTGACTACCACCCACAGGATGGTATGGGGGGACTAACACCCACAGGATAGTATGGGGTGACTACCACCCACAGGATGGTATGGGGGGACTAACACCCACAGGATAGTATGGGGTGACTAACACCCACAGGATGGTATGGGGTGACTACCACCCACAGGATGGTATGGGGTGACTACCACCCACAGGATGGTATGGGGTGACTACCACCCACAGGATGGTATGGGGTGACTACCACCCACAGGATGGTATGGGGTGACTACCACCCACAGGATGGTATGGGGTGACTACCACCCACAGGATGGTATGGGGTGACTACCACCCACAGGATGGTATGGGGTGACTACCACCCACAGGATGGTATGGGGTGACTACCACCCACAGGATGGTATGGGGTGACTACCACCCACAGGATGGTATGGGGTGACTACCACCCACAGGATGGTATGGGGGGACTAACACCCACAGGATGGTATGGGGTGACTACCACCCACAGGATGGTATGGGGTGACTACCACCCACAGGATGGTATGGGGTGACTACCACCCACAGGATGGTATGGGGTGACTACCACTCACAGGATGGTATGGGGTGACTACCACCCACAGGATGGTATGGGGGGACTAACACCCACAGGATGGTATGGGGTGACTACCACCCACAGGATGGTATGGGGTGACTACCACCCACAGGATGGTATGGGGTGACTACCACCCACAGGATGGTATGGGGTGACTACCACCCACAGGATGGTATGGGGTGACTACCACCCACAGGATGGTATGGGGTGACTACCACCCACAGGATGGTATGGGGTGACTACCACCCACAGGATGGTATGGGGTGCATAATAAACATACTAAACTAAACTTGCGATAATTTCTGGGTGACTTTTCAGATTTCTGCCAACCCTTGTAACTTCATAATGTTATTTCAGAGAGGCTTCTATCTTAAATTATTGGTGCATTTTAATATATTGATCTCTCTGAGATAACTCGAGAATAACTTTTTGAGTCTGGCTTCAAAACTTGTTTATTATTGGAAAGTTTGAATTAGATTTGCCATTTTTATCGAAGAAAATGGGATACATGTTGTAAATTGCGAGTACCTCTTATGTGTGTGTGTGGTGTGTGTGACTCAACAATCAATATTTGCACCAATAACTCATTACAGTTGTGACCGGGTGTGGAAGTGTGAATTGCTCATTACTCTATAATTTGTTCATGATTGTAGCCAAAGTATAAACGTAAGTAACCATTCTACAGAATTCATTACCTTTGTAACTTGTGAGCTCATTACCTTTGTACCTAGTTCAGCTATCAAAACTTTGGGGGCCCAGTCCCTGGACCCATTACGTACCTCTGTAATCTGTAAATACCTTTGTAACTTGTCATGATTGTGACCAGACTTACCTGGAGTTCATTACCTTTGTAAATTGTGAGTTCATTACCTTTGTAAATTGTGAGTTCATTACCTTTGTAAATTGTGAGTTCATTACCTCTGTAACTTGCTCAGCTATCAAAACTTTGGAGTCCAGTCCCTGGACCAATTATGTACCTCTGTAATCTTTTGACTGCCGCCCACAGGATGGGTATGGGGTGCATAATAAACATATTAAACTAACTAACTAACCTCTTATGATTGCTTCAAATATACAAAGTTAATATGTATATGCATTCCGAACTTATGTCGCACACTGTATGATTCCTATCAAGTATTCTGAGGCACTGGGAGCTGGAGTTATGTAATACGTGGATTATCCCTGCAGATGAGAGGTGGATAGTCAGGTGTCTCAAACTGAAAGTAAATTATGGCTTCTCAGTGGTCCAGGATGGGCAGAGTTGTTGTCATAAAGTTCCTCTCCTAAATGCGGGATTTTGGCAAAAAGAACTTATTAACACTGCAGTCAGAACAAGGATTCCCTGGAGTACTGAAGCCATACCCAAGTGTTACATATGTCTTATTTATCAGCCTGTCTGTATTGTATACCGTCAATAATATGAAGAAAGATTTACTTTTGATTATTAACCCAGAGACTGTCACATTGAAGAGCTGTGTTCCACAAAGTGCAGGACTCGCCTCCATTCTTTTTACTTTTTCCCCACTGTGGCCTGGTGGCAAAAGCTTTCGCTTCACACGGCGAGGTCCGGGTTCGATTCCCGGCGAGGGTAGAAATATTGGGCGTGTTTCCTTACACCGGTTGTCTATGTTCCCCATCAGTAAAACGGGTACCTGGGTGTTAATGGACTGGTGTGAGTCGCATCCTGGGATAAAATTGACATAATTTGCGGGAAATGCTCTGCATAACAAGTAGCTTTTTGTATAGTAGTATGTCATTGATATTAGCTATGGTCTGTATACCAAGTACATGTACGTGTAGAAATAAAGATTATTATTATTCATTCTCATATCTGACATAGAAAAAGCTATAAACCATAGAACTGTATCATCATTTGCAGACGATACTAGAATTTGCATGTCATTCATTGTAGAAAATAATGGAAATAAGTCACTCTGACTTTTTTGGGTTATCCTAGGATCTCTATACATATGCTGCTATGTATGATAATCTATGTAACTGTATTTGTGTATACCTGAATAAACTTACTAAATCTCTAGGTGGATATACACCTAGTCTTTCAATGAGCCGCAGAAAGCAATATGAAGTTCCATGACGACAAATTTCATCTACTACATTATGGAACACCTGAGTAAGTAAAAGTTAGACCTGAGTATATAACAATTCTAACCACACAATAGAGCGAACACTAACGTGAAGGACTTGGGGATGATAATGTCCAAGGATTTCACCTTGAGGAAAACTGCCGTACAATGACTGTCCCTTTCAAGGCAGGCAAAATTGCAGATCTGGAGAATGTACAGAAAACTTTCATTGCTTGTAAAAATTCAATCAAGCACCTTAATTACTCGGAACGTTTTAAATTCCCTGATGCAGGGAGGAAAGATACATCATAATTTACACCTGAAAAATCCTAGAGGGACTGATCCCAAAATCTGCACGTGAAAACTACTCCCTACGAAAGCAAAAGACTCCGCAGACGGTGGAACATACCCACAATGAAAATCAGGGGTACCTGGAGTTTACTTGGAGAGAGTTCCGGGGGTCAACGCCCCCGCGGCCCGGTCTGTGACCAGGCCTCCTGGTGGATCAGAGCCTGATCAACCAGGCTGTTGCTGCTGGCTGCACGCAAACCAACGTACGAGCCACAGCCCGGCTGATCCGGAACTGACTTTAGGTGCTTGTCCAGTGCCAGCTTGAAGACTGCCAGGGGTCTGTTGGTAATCCCCCTTATGTGTGCTGGGAGGCAGTTGAACAGTCTCGGGCCCCTGACACTTATTGTATGGTCTCTTAACGTGCTAGTGACACCCCTGCTTTTCATTGGGGGGATGGTGCATCGTCTGCCAAGTCTTTTGCTTTCGTAGTGAGTGATTTTCGTGTGCAAGTTCGGTACTAGTCCCTCTAGGATTTTCCAGGTGTATATAATCATGTATCTCTCCCTCCTGCGTTCCAGGGAATACAGGTTTAGGAACCTCAAGCGCTCCCAATAATTGAGGTGTTTTATCTCCGTTATGCGCGCCGTGAAAGTTCTCTGTACATTTTCTAGGTCGGCAATTTCACCTGCCTTGAAAGGTGCTGTTAGTGTGCAGCAATATTCCAGCCTAGATAGAACAAGTGACCTGAAGAGTGTCATCATGGGCTTGGCCTCCCTAGTTTTGAAGGTTCTCATTATCCATCCTGTCATTTTTCTAGCAGATGCGATTGATACAATGTTATGGTCCTTGAAGGTGAGATCCTCCGACATGATCACTCCCAGGTCTTTGACGTTGGTGTTTCGCTCTATTTTGTGGCCAGAATTTGTTTTGTACTCTGATGAAGATTTAATTTCCTCATGTTTACCATATCTGAGTAATTGAAATTTCTCATCGTTGAACTTCATATTGTTTTCTGCAGCCCACTGAAAGATTTGGTTGATGTCCGCCTGGAGCTTTGCAGTGTCTGCAATGGAAGACACTGTCATGCAGATTCGGGTGTCATCTGCAAAGGAAGACACGGTGCTGTGGCTGACATCCTTGTCTATGTCGTATACGAAAACACAGTAAGTGGTAGGGCCCCAAGACTGTTCAGCCGCCTCCCATCATACATAAGGGAGCTCACCAATAAACCCCTGGCTGTCTTCAAGAGGAAACTGGATGGATTCCTAAAGTCAGTACCTGACCAGCCGAGCTGTGGTTGGCCTGTGTGCGGCCAACAGTAACAGCCTGATTAATCAGGGCCTGATCCACCGTGAGGACTGGTCATGGACCGGGTCGCGGGGGCACTGACCTCTGGAACACCCTCCAGGTAGACTCCAGGTAACCCGGAGGATTTATCAATCCAGGATAACCCAAAAAGTCATGTCATCAGACTGGCTTATTTTCATCTGGACCTTCAAACCTCTTCCCCAGGATGCGATCCACAGCAGTCCGTTAATACCAAGGTACCTACTTTCTGCTAGGTGGATAGGGGCAGTAAGAGACCATACCCAACGTTTCCACTCGTCTGGGCAGTGAACTCTGATCCCTCAGTGTGAGCTGAGTCCTCTACCAACTTACCAACCATTAATAAGTAAAACATGTACAATAATAGATACCTAGGTGTTGCACATGTGTCTTAAAGCAGTAGTGTGAGGACGTCAATTGTTCAGTACACCTCCAGAGAATCTCCTGAGTCAGGAATGGCTGAAGTGGAGCACAGTTTTTGAGAGTTAAAAACCTCATACCAGCGAGAACACCAGCACTGGTGGACGTCCACCAAGATTATAGATAACTGCTACATCACTTGTGCTGAAGAAGACTCGCCATGCCCCTGTCATAAGGCTGCCCCTTCCATAGGGCTGCCCCTTCCATAGGGCTGCCCCTTCCACAGGGCTGCCCCTTCCACAGGGCTGCCCCTTCCATAGGGCTGCCCCTTCCACAGGGCTGCCCCTTCCACAGGGCTGCCCCTTCCATAGGGCTGCCCCTTCCATAGGGCTGCCCCTTCCACAGGGCTGCCCCTTCCATAGGGCTGCCCCTTCCATAGGGCTGCCCCTTCCATAGGGCTGCCTCTTCCATAGGGCTGCCCCTTCCATAGGGCTGCCCCTTCCATAGGGCTGCCCCTTCCATAGGGCTGCCCCTTCCATAGGGCTCCACTTGACAAGAATGTTAGTAAGTTTATTTAGGCACAGGTACACATAAGAATAATTACCATACCTAATGTAAATTACCTAGGATAACCCAAAAAAGTCATACAAACTGACTTATTTCCATTGGTGTCCCTGTCATGAGGTTGACACTCCGTCAGAAACCACTGTCAGGTCACCACATGAAGACCTGGACCAGGACCCGTCCTGGCAAACTTACCTGTACCTGAACCTGGCAGTAGTGACCCAAGCAGTCTATCAACTGTACTCACCTATGTGTGGTAGCAGGGGTCGAGTCACAGCTCCTTGCCCCTGTACTCCCCTAATTGTAGTTGCAGGGGTCGAGACTCAGCTCCTGGCCCCGCCTCTTCACTGAACGCTACTAGGTCCTCTCTCTCCCTGCTCCATGAACTTTATCATACCTCTTTTTAAAGCTATGTATGGTTCCTGCCTCCACAGGTGAAATTGCCGACCTAGAAAATGTACAGAGAACTTTCACGGCGCGCATAACGGAGATAAAACACCTCAATTACTGGGAGCGCTTGAGGTTCCTAAACCTGTATTCCCTGGAACGCAGGAGGGAGAGATACATGATTATATACACCTGGAAAATCCTAGAGGGACTAGTACCGAACTTGCACACGAAAATCACTCACTACGAAAGCAAAAGACTTGGCAGACGATGCAACATCCCCCCAATGAAAAGCAGGGGTGTCACTAGCACGTTAAGAGACCATACAATAAGTGTCAGGGGCCCGAGACTGTTCAACTGCCTCCCAGCACACATAAGGAGGATTACCAACAGACCCCTGGCAGTCTTCAAGCTGGCACTGGACAAGCACCTAAAGTCAGTTCCTGATCAGCCGGGCTGTGGCTCGTACGTTGGTTTGCGTGCAGCCAGCAGCAACAGCCTGGTTGATCAGGCTCTGATCCACCAGGAGGCCTGGTCACAGACCGGGCCGCGGGGGCGTTGACCCCCGGAACTCTCTCCAGGTAAACTCCAGGTAAACTACATCGCTCGCCAGACTGTTCCACTTTCTGACCACTCTATGACTGAAGAAATACTTCCTAACATCCCTGTGACTCATCTGAGTCTTCAGCTTCCAAGTGTGACCCCTTGTTTCTGTGTCCCTTCTCTGGAACATCTTGTCTCTGTCCACTTTGTCTATTCCATGCAGTATTTTGTATGTCGTTATCATGTCTCCCCTATCCCTCCTGTCCTCTAGTGTCGTCAGGCCGATTTCCCTCAACCTTTCTTAGCTCTGGAACTAACCTTGTCGCAAACCTTTGCACTTTCTCTAATTTCTTAACGTGCTTGACCCGGTGCGGGTTCCAAACTGGTGCTGCATACTCCAGTATGGGCTAGACGTACACGGTGTACAGTGTCTTGAAAGATTCCTTACTTAGGTATCGGAATTCTGTTCTCAGGTTTGCCAGGCGCCCATATGCTGCAGCAGTTATCTGGTTGATGTGTGCTTCCGGAGACATGCTAGGTGTTATACTCACCCCAAGATCTTTCTCCTTGAGTGAGGTTTGCAGTCTTTGTCCACCTAGCCTATACTCCGTCTGCGGTCTTCTTTGCCCTTCTCCGATCTTCATGACTTTACATTTGGCAGGGTTGAATTCGAGAAGTTGTACTCACCTAGTTGAGGTTGCAGGGGTCGAGTCCTAGCTCCTGGCCCCGCCTCTTCACTGGTCCCTTGAATCTGCGTGTCTGTTAAAACTGTATAAAAGTATAGTTCTGTATGTAGTGCCGTAGTGGTGAATTTGACAAAAATATACTGTATAAGTTCCTCCCACCATGTAAAGGCGACTTATATGAGGGAAAATCTCGATGTAGCTTTACGTTAGGCTGAATTATTATCATAATAAAAAAGAAGCGCTAAACCAAAAGGGGTATACAGCGCTTCCATTTGGCTTAAGCTTGCTCGAAATGTTCTGCATAATCATGGGTTTTTCTGCATGCATTCAAGTGTCACAAATTTCTGTATAAACAATGTATTATTTGGAAATACACTTTGTCTTAACTTTGACTTGTATAAACAACTGTCCTGGAGAACTGGTGTCGGTGTCTGCCTCATAATAACGATTTTTTTTGATAAACTATTTTTATTGCTTGTTGTTACGTTACGGAAACTTAAAGTATATATATATTTATGTATTGCTGTTGAGATTTTTATCTTTTCTTTTATTTTAATCAAAATACATAGTATTTTAAGTTATTTTATCGTTTGTATAACCCGACTTTAAACCTACACATGCGTGCGTATGAATATATATATATATATATATATATATATATATATATATATATATATATATATATATATATATATATATATATATATATATATATATATATATATATATATAAATATGTTATATATGTTATATATGTTATATATATGTGTATATTTATTGTAATTCTTCTTGTTATGGCGAGTAATATTAAGTAATAGTTCACTAATGGTAGTTGTATATTGTTGATTCTATCATATTATGTAGTCTTTGTCTATGCATTGTATTGCACATGTGCCAAGTTTTATATAAATTGTTCATATTATATATTGTAATCTGTTTTGTGGGTTTAGAGAAAAAATTGAGTTTATGTCTCAGGGTTTTTGTCTAATTTTGCATTTTTGGTTGTGTTTAGCAGTGAGTATTTTGTGTCAGTGTATTTTGTGATGTGTATTGTTGGTGATGACATTCATGGCTGATTAATGTGAATGTAGTTGATTTCTTGTTAATTCAGTGTCAATCTATGTACCCATAATCTTTTCAAATTTTTTTTGAACGTTAGCATGACCTCTAAATTTATGTGCAACGGTTTAAATAATCTGAACAATTTCGATGAAGCTAATTCATTAAAATAAATGAAGATAACAGAAACACATATTGAGTGCCTTTCTATCAACTCATGTGAGTGAAGCAAATTTATTTAGTGGAGAAACAAAAAAATATAACTTTAAATTTGCATGCTGGGGTAAGATGTGGCAACAGTGCGGGAGGCTATGGGGGGGGGGGGAGGGTATATATAGCGAGGCGGCCATCTTGTGATCCTCTCCAGCACGGCAGCGGCAAGGTGAGATACACGGTGTTGACGGTTTTTTTTTTTTTTCAATTTTTGTCTCGTTTTATGGGAAATAAATGGGTAGTTGTGCACTAGAGGATGCTAACTTAAATTCTGTGGTGTTTTTGTGTGTGGGGGCTACGAGACCCATGCTAGGCTGGCGTGTGTGTGGAGGCTACGAGACCCATGCTAGGCTTGTGTGGGGAGGCTACGAGACCCATGCTAGGCTGGTTGTGTGGAGGCTACGAGACCCATCCTAGGCTGGCGTGTGTGTGGAGGCTACGAGACCCATGCTAGGCTTGTGTGGGGAGGCTACGAGACCCATGCTAGGCTTGTGTGGGGAGGCTACGAGACCCATGCTAGGCTGGTTGTGTGGAGGCTACGAGACCCATGCTAGGCTGGTTGTGTGGAGGCTACGAGACCCATGCTAGGCTGGTGTGTGGAGGCTACGAGACCCATGCTAGGCTGGTTGTGTGGAGGCTACGAGACCCATGCTAGGCTGGTGTGGAGGCTACGAGACCCATGCTAGGCTTGTATGTGTGGAGGCTACGAGACCCATGCTAGGCTTGTATGTGGGGAGGCTACGAGACCCATGCTAGGCTTGTGTGTGTGGAGGCTGAGACCCATGCTAGGCTGGTTGTGTGGAGGCTACGAGACCCATGCTAGGCTTGTGTGTGGGGAGGCTACGAGACCCATGCTAGGCTGGTGTGTGGAGGCTACGAGACCCATGCTAGGCTGGTTGTGTGTGTGGGGCTACGATACCCATGCTAGGCTGGCGTGTGTGGGGGCTACGATACCCATGGTAGGCTGGTTGTGTGGGGGCTACGATACCCATGCTAGGCTGGTTGTGTGTGGCTACGATACCCATGCTAGGCTGGTGTTTGTGGGGCTACGATACGAATGCTAGGCTGGTTGTGTGGGGGCTACGATACCCATGCTAGGCTGGTTGTGTGGGGGCTACGATACCCATGCTAGGCTGGTGTGTGTGGGGGGCTACGATACCCATGCTAGGCTGGTTGTGTGTGGGGGCTACGATACCCATGCTAGGCTGGTGTGTGTGGGGCTACGATACCCGTGCTAGGCTGGTTGTGTGGGGGCTACGATACCCATGCTAGGCTGGTTGTGTGGGGGCTACGATACCCATGCTAGGCTGGTTGTGTGGGGGCTACGATACCCATGCTAGGCTGGTGTGTGTGTGGGGGCTACGATACCCATGCTAGGCTGGTGTGTGGGGGCTACGATACCCATGCTAGGCTGGTGTGTGGGGGCTACGATACCCATGCTAGGCTGGTGTGTGTGGGGCTACGATACCCATGCTAGGCTGGTTGTGTGGGGGCTACGATACCCATGCTAGGCTGGTTGTGTGGGGGCTACGATACCCATGCTAGGCTGGTTGTGTGTGGGGGCTACGATACCCATGCTAGGCTGGTGGGTGTGGGGCTACGATACCCATGCTAGGCTGGTTGTGTGGGGGCTACGATACCCATGCTAGGCTGGTTGTGTGGGGGCTACGATACCCATGCTAGGCTGGTTGTGTGGGGCTACGAGACCCATGCTAGACTGGTGTGTGGGGGCTACGAGACCCATGCTAGGCTGGTGTGTGTGGGGCTACGAGACCCATGCTAGGCTGGTGTGTGGGGGCTACGAGACCCATGCTAGGCTGGTGTGTGTGTGGCTACGAGACCCATGCTAGGCTGGTGTGTGTGTGGGGCTACGAGACCCATACTAGGCTGGTGTGTGTGTGGGGCTACGAGACCCATGCTAGGCTGGTGTGTGGGGCTACGAGACCCATGCTAGGCTGGTGTATGTGTGGGGCTACGAGACCCATGCTAGGCTGGTGTATGTGTGGGGCTACGAGACCCATGCTAGGCTGGTGTATGTGTGGGGCTACGAGACCCATGCTAGGCTGGTGTATGTGTGGGGCTACGAGACCCATGCTAGGCTGGTGTGTGTGTGGGGGCTACGAGACCCATGCTAGGCTGGTGTGTGTGTGGGGGCTACGAGACCCATGCTAGGCTGGTGTGTGTGTGGGGGCTACGAGACCCATGCTAGGCTGGTGTGTGTGGCTACGAGACCCATGCTAGGCTGGTGTGTGTGGCTACGAGACCCATGCTAGGCTGGTGTGTGTGTGGGGCTACGAGACCCATGCTAGGCTGGTGTGTGTGTGTGGGGCTACGAGACCCATGCTAGGCTGGTGTGTGTGTGTGGGGCTACGAGACCCATGCTAGGCTGGTGTGTGTGGGGCTACGAGACCCATGCTAGGCTGGTGTGTGGGGCTACGAGACCCATGCTAGGCTGGTGTGTGTGGGGCTACGAGACCCATGCTAGGCGGGCGCGTGTGTGGAGCTACGAGACCCATGCTGGGCTGGTGTGTGTGTGGGGCTACGAGACCCATGCTCGGCTGGCGTGTGGGGCTACGAGACCCATGCTAGGCTGGCGTGTGTGGGGCTACGAAACCCATGCTAGGCTGGTGTTTGTGGGGGCTACGAGACCCATGCTAGGCTGGTGTTTGTGGGGGCTACGAGACCCATGCTAGGCTGGTGTTTGTGGGGGCTACGAGACCCATGCTAGGCTGGTGTTTGTGGGGGCTACGAGACCCATGCTAGGCTGGTGTTTGTGGGGGCTACGAGACCCATGCTAGGCTGGTGTTTGTGGGGGCTACGAGACCCATGCTAGGCTGGTTGTGTGGGGGCTACGAGACCCATGCTAGGCTGGCGTGTGTGGGGGCTACGAGACCCATGCTAGGCTGGCGTGTGTGGGGCTACGAGACCAATGCTAGGCTGGTTGTGTGGGGCTACGAGACCAATGCTAGGCTGGTGTGTGTGTGGGGGCTACGAGACCCATGCTAGGCTGGCGTGTGGGGCTACGAGACCAATGCTAGGCTGGTGTGTGTGTGGGGGCTACGAGACCCATTCTAGGCTGGCGTGTGTGGGGGCTACGAGACCCATGCTAGGCTGGTGTGTGGGGGGCTACGAGACCCATGCTAGGCTGGCGCGTGTGGGGGCTACGAGACCCATGCTAGGCTGGTGTGTGGGGCTACGATACCCATGCTAGGCTACGATACCCATGCTAGGCTGGTTGTGTGGGGGCTACAATACCCATGCTAGGCTGGTTGTGTGGGGGCTACGATACCCATGCTAGGCTGGTTGTGTGTGGGGGCTACGATACCCATGCTAGGCTGGTGTGTGTGGGGCTACGATACCCATGCTAGGCTGGTTGTGTGGGGGCTACGATACCCATGCTTGGCTGGTTGTGTGGGGGCTACGATACTCATGCTAGGCTGGTGTGTGTGTGGGGGCTACGATACCCATGCTAGGCTGGTTGTGTGGGGGCTACGATACCCATGCTAGGCTGGTGTGTGTGGGGCTACGATACTCATGCTAGGCTGGTTGTGTGGGGGCTACGATACCCATGCTAGGCTGGCGTGTGTGGGGCTACGATACCCATGCTAGGCTGGTTGTGTGGGGGCTACGATACCCATGCTAGGCTGGTTGTGTGGGGGCTACGATACCCATGCTAGGCTGGTTGTGTGTGGGGGCTACGATACCCATGCTAGGCTGGTGTGTGTGGGGCTACGATACCCATGCTAGGCTGGTTGTGTGGGGGCTACGATACCCATGCTAGGCTGGTTGTGTGGGGGCTACGATACCCATGCTAGGCTGGTTGTGTGGGGCTACGAGACCCATGCTAGACTGGTGTGTGGGGGCTACGAGACCCATGCTAGGCTGGTGTGTGTGGGGCTACGAGACCCATGCTAGGCTGGTGTGTGGGGGCTACGAGACCCATGCTAGGCTGGTGTGTGTGTGGCTACGAGACCCATGCTAGGCTGGTGTGTGTGTGGGGCTACGAGACCCATACTAGGCTGGTGTGTGTGTGGGGCTACGAGACCCATGCTAGGCTGGTGTGTGGGGCTACGAGACCCATGCTAGGCTGGTGTATGTGTGGGGCTACGAGACCCATGCTAGGCTGGTGTATGTGTGGGGCTACGAGACCCATGCTAGGCTGGTGCATGTGTGGGGCTACGAGACCCATGCTAGGCTGGTGTATGTGTGGGGCTACGAGACCCATGCTAGGCTGGTGTGTGTGTGGGGGCTACGAGACCCATGCTAGGCTGGTGTGTGTGTGGGGGCTACGAGACCCATGCTAGGCTGGTGTGTGTGTGGGGGCTACGAGACCCATGCTAGGCTGGTGTGTGTGGCTACGAGACCCATGCTAGGCTGGTGTGTGTGGCTACGAGACCCATGCTAGGCTGGTGTGTGTGTGTGGGGCTACGAGACCCATGCTAGGCTGGTGTGTGTGTGTGGGGCTACGAGACCCATGCTAGGCTGGTGTGTGTGTGTGGGGCTACGAGACCCATGCTAGGCTGGTGTGTGTGGGGCTACGAGACCCATGCTAGGCTGGTGTGTGGGGCTACGAGACCCATGCTAGGCTGGTGTGTGTGGGGCTACGAGACCCATGCTAGGCTGGCGCGTGTGTGGAGCTACGAGACCCATGCTGGGCTGGTGTGTGTGTGGGGCTACGAGACCCATGCTAGGCTGGCGTGTGGGGCTACGAGACCCATGCTAGGCTGGCGTGTGTGGGGCTACGAAACCCATGCTAGGCTGGTGTTTGTGGGGGCTACGAGACCCATGCTAGGCTGGTGTTTGTGGGGGCTACGAGACCCATGCTAGGCTGGTGTTTGTGGGGGCTACGAGACCCATGCTAGGCTGGTGTTTGTGGGGGCTACGAGACCCATGCTAGGCTGGTGTTTGTGGGGGCTACGAGACCCATGCTAGGCTGGTGTTTGTGGGGGCTACGAGACCCATGCTAGGCTGGTTGTGTGGGGGCTACGAGACCCATGCTAGGCTGGCGTGTGTGGGGGCTACGAGACCCATGCTAGGCTGGCGTGTGTGGGGCTACGAGACCAATGCTAGGCTGGTTGTGTGGGGCTACGAGACCAATGCTAGGCTGGTGTGTGTGTGGGGGCTACGAGACCCATGCTAGGCTGGCGTGTGGGGCTACGAGACCAATGCTAGGCTGGTGTGTGTGTGGGGGCTACGAGACCCATTCTAGGCTGGCGTGTGTGGGGGCTACGAGACCCATGCTAGGCTGGTGTGTGGGGGGCTACGAGACCCATGCTAGGCTGGCGCGTGTGGGGGCTACGAGACCCATGCTAGGCTGGTGTGTGGGGCTACGATACCCATGCTAGGCTACGATACCCATGCTAGGCTGGTTGTGTGGGGGCTACAATACCCATGCTAGGCTGGTTGTGTGGGGGCTACGATACCCATGCTAGGCTGGTTGTGTGTGGGGGCTACGATACCCATGCTAGGCTGGTGTGTGTGGGGCTACGATACCCATGCTAGGCTGGTTGTGTGGGGGCTACGATACCCATGCTTGGCTGGTTGTGTGGGGGCTACGATACTCATGCTAGGCTGGTGTGTGTGTGGGGGCTACGATACCCATGCTAGGCTGGTTGTGTGGGGGCTACGATACCCATGCTAGGCTGGTGTGTGTGGGGCTACGATACTCATGCTAGGCTGGTTGTGTGGGGGCTACGATACTCATGCTAGGCTGGCGTGTGTGTGGGGCTACGAGATCCATGCTAGGCTGGTGTGTGTGGGGCTACGAGACCCATGCTAGGCTGGCGTGTGTGGGGCTACGAGACCCATGCTAGGCTGGCGTGTGTGGGGGCTACGAGACCCATGCTAGGCTGGTGTGTGTGGGGGCTACGAGACCCATGCTAGGCTGGTTGTGTGGGGGCTACGAGACCCATGCTAGGCTGGTGTGTGTGGGGGCTACGAGACCCATTCTAGGCTGGTGTGTGTGGGGGCTACGAGACCCATGCTAGGCTGGTGTGTGGGGGCTACGAGACCCATGCTAGGCTGGCGTGTGTGGGGGCTACGAGACCCATGCTAGGCTGGCGTGTGTGGGGGCTACGAGACCCATGCTAGACTGGTGTGTGTGGGGCTACGAGACCCATGCTAGGCTGGCGTGTGTGGGGCTACGAGACCAATGCTAGGCTGGTGTGTGTGGGGGCTACGAGACCCATGCTAGGCTGGCGTGTGTGGGGCTACGAGACCAATGCTAGGCTGGCGTGTGTGGGGGCTACGAGACCCATGCTAGGCTGGCGTGTGTGGGGCTACGAGACCAATGCTAGGCTGGTGTGTGTGTGGGGGCTACGAGACCAATGCTAGGCTGGTGTGTGTGTGGGGGCTACGAGACCAATGCTAGGCTGGTGTGTGTGTGGGGGCTACGAGACCCATGCTAGGCTGGTGTGTGTGGGGGCTACGAGACCAATGCTAGGCTGGTGTGTGTGGGGGCTGAGACCAATGCTAGGCTGGTGTGTGTGTGGGGGCTACGAGACCCATGCTAGGCTGGTGTGTGTGTGGGGCTTCCCTATCTTCATCAACATTTAACAATTCCTCAAAATATTCCCTCCATCTTCCCAATACCTCTAACTCTCCATTTAATAACTCTCCTCTCCTATTTTTAACTGACAAATCCATTTGTTCTCTTCCCTGATGCTTCCATTCTCCTTGTATCCCATCTACCTTTTACTCTGTGTAGCTACAACTAGAAAGTGATCTGATATATCTGTGGCCCCTCTATAAACATGTACATCCTTAAGTCTACTCAACAGTCTTTTATCTACCAATACATAATCCAACAAACTACTGTCATTTCGCCCTACATCATATCTTGTATACTTATTTATCCTCTGTTTCTTAAAATATGTATTACCTATAACTAAACCCCTTTCTATACAAAGTTCAATCAAAGGGCTCCCATTATCATTTACACCTGGCACCCCAAACTTACCTACCACACCCTCTCTAAAAGTTTCTCCTACTTTATGAAGGTAATAACACCAAAAGTATGAAATTTGATGGAAAACTTTATTTATGCAGGCGAAAAAGTTAGCAGTCTTCACGTATTTTATGCATCAACGATTTCACTGACTTCAGTACTATTTTAACACAAGTTAGCAGAATTCAAGTAATGATGCAATGAATATCCCATCCCGCATGGGCCAGTAGGCCTTCTGCAGTGTTCCTTCGTTCTTATGTTCTTATGTTCTGACTCTTAGACGTTTACCTCTCCAGTTGCATTGATGCAGGGATGAGCTCTGTCAAAGCAGACCTATCCTTGAATCTTTCCTGCCTCCTCCCATTTCCCATACAATGTATTATCTCGAGTGGTTCAGAACTCTTCTGATTATAATGTGTGTTTTAAAAATGGTTTGACCTTGTAAAGCTTTGCATATCAGAAACTTTTTTGCCTTTTGTTAGAACACTGACTACTGAAGTAGTCAGTGTTCACTAAGAATTGAATTAGTGTAATTTCATGTGTTGGTTAATATAAACCTGATGTCTGGCAGCTACCTCAAGCTTGCCCACCGTATGACTTTGGAAGCTGTTAGTACAGCAATTCCGTGTCGTGCATCAGAGATAAACTAGTCCCCTGGTGTAACAACCAGGTGAGGATTGGAGTGTGTATATTCCATAACTTCTTGAAGCTCCTAGTGGGCTATGATCAAGGGGATAAGCCATATACTCTACAAAACCATGTTACTTTAATTTTATGTATGTACAAGACTGTTTAGTTTATAAGCATTTGATGTATTTGCAAGCACTTGTTTTGTAATGTATGGCAGCGCTGTATAGCCCTTGTGGCTTAGCGCTTCTTTTTGATTATAATAATAATAATAATAATTTGTAATGTATGGTACTTTACAGAAGCAAACATGGAAGTTGGTGTAACCATCTTGGAAAATATCCCTGTGGTTTTTTCTGTATGTAGTTGGCTGAACCCACCAACTGTTTGGTCTGAGCATATTTTGGAAGAATGCAGAACACACTTCTGTAAGACCTGGTAAGATAATCAGTTTAAAATTCTAAACTTTTTAAAGTTGGTAAATACGTACTTGTAAATTTTTATCCATTTTATGCTTAACGTTCCTACTATCGTCTTATAAATCTATTAAAAAAAATTTTCTATTTCCACTGGAAGTCCTTTACTACCATGGCAACTTCAATTGTCCATTAATAATAGACTATTTTGACTTAAAGGACGGTATATTTACTGATTTTCTAGCTGGCTTAAGGCAAAGGAGGGACACGCAAATCTCTCATTGCAGTGGTAGGACCAGGTTAGCGAGAAAGTGACTTAGAGACCTTGCCAAGGTGAAGTACTACTAAGAACCAAATCAAATACTATGTACAGTGGACCCTCAAATTTAGTAGTGACTTCTCTGTATGCAAAACTATATATTATCTATAAAATGTATTATTTAATATTTTTGGGTGTCGGGAATGGTTTAATTGGATTTACATTATTTCCTATGGGAAATATTAACAAAACATACATTTTATAGATAATAAAAATGTTTTGCATACAGAAAAGGCACTACTAAATTCGAGGGTCCACTGTATTTGATTTGGTTCTTAACCTTTTCACTCTTTGGCCTGCCAAAATTAAGTGCTGGCAATGTCTGGAATATTTAAAAAAAAAAAGTCATGAATGGTGATAAGTTCTCACTGCTTAGGTATGGAAAGAATGAACTCAAAAGGAACACAGTATACAAAACTTGGGAGGATCGCTAAATTGAATGAAAGGAACACTTGAAGGTCTTGGGAATAATTGTCAGTCGACTTTCAAAGAACATAAGACAAAGATCACAGCAGCCAGGAGGATGATGGGTTGGTATTGAGAACTTTCAAAGCAAGGGAAAAATGCTAATGGTGACGGTTCAAATTGTTAGTGCTCCCTTGTTTGGAATATTGCTCAGTGTTGACATCCCCTATGAAGGCAGGAGAAATATCGGTGCTTGAACAAAGATCGTTTATGGCCCATATAAAGCCATATAAATTAATGGAAATGCCTTGGTCTCAAACATGTACTCACTGGAGTGGAGGAGAGGTACATGATATATACCTGGAGAGTACTAGAGGGCCTGGTTCCAAATCTGCACAGTGCCATAACATACTGGAGTGAAAGATATGGGTGGAAGTGCTAAATAAACCCAGTGAAAAGCAGGGGTGCTATGGGTGCAGCAACGGAACACTGTATCAGCATTCGTGGCCCCAAATTACAGTGGACCCCCGGTTAACGAACTTTTTTCATTCCAGTAGTATGTTCAGGTGCCAGTACTGACCGAATTTTTTCCCATAAGGAATATTGTGAAGTAGATTAGTCCATTTCAGACCCCCAAACATACACGTACAAACGCACTTACATAAATACACTTACATAATTGGTCGCATTTGGAGGCGATCGTTAAGCGGGGGTCCACTGTATTTGACATCTCGCCAGATCTGAAACACTGCTAGAACACGTGAAGTCTTTGAGAGAACTGGACAAATATCTTCATGTGCCTGATCAACTGGGCTGTGATGGATGTGTAGGGGCAGCAGGCCTCCAGCAGCTACAGCCTGGTTGACCAGGCTAGTGCCAGATGAGCTGGGCTCATAGTAGTAAGACTCAACTCTTCAAAGGTATATCAAAGGTGAATCTTTTTCTGAAGGTAATTAAAGACACTGCAAATACAAAATTAGATTAAAACTTGTAGAATTAAATGGGCAAAAAGTCTGGGTGCAGTTTACTCGGTCATAATTTTGCCCACTTCGAGTCCTATTTTAAGCTAATTATATATGACCAGATTCGTGTCAAATTTGTCGGTATGCCTTCCATACACGTGAAGGACCTGGGAGTGATAACGTCAAGAGAATCTCACTTTCAAAGCTGTATAGTCCTTGTGGCTTAGCGCTTCTTTTTGATTATAATAATAATCACTTTCAAAGATCAACAATATCTCTACCACATCTGCTAGGAAAATGATAGGATGGATAATGAGAACCTTCAAAACTAGGGATGCCAAGGCATTGATTCTCTACCAATCTTTCTCTCTAGGCTGGAATATTTTTGTACACTACAGTCCTTTGCAAGGCAGGCAAAATTGCAGACCTGGAGAACATACAGAACTTTCACTGCATATACAAGTACAATAAAGCACCTAAATTACTGGGAATGGTTGAAGTCCTTTGATTTGTATTCCCTGGAATGCAGGCAAGAAAGATGCATATCAATATAGACTTGAAAAATCCTAAAGGAACTAGGCCCAAATCTGCACACGAAAATCACTATCAAAGCAAAAGATTGGGCAGGAGATGCAACATCCCCTGATGAAAAGCAGGGATGCCATGAGTATGCTAGGAGACAACACTGTCAGGGGCCCAAGACTGTTCAACTGCCTCCCCCTTCTGTATACTGGGATTACCAATAGACCCCTAGCTGTCTTTAAGGTGCTGGACAGGCACCTAAAGTCAGTTCTTGATCAGCTGGGCTGTAGTTCATACCTGTTTACATGTGGTGAACAGTAACAGCCTGGTTGATCAGGCCCTGATCCACCACTAGACTAGTCACAGACCGGGCTGTGGGGGCATTGACCCCTGAAACAATCTCGAGGTATACATAATGACGTATGCTGACATTTTGGTCCGACTTTGACTATTAACTAGTTGTTCAGTTAGATCGAAACGCAAGTTTCATTCTTGTGTAGGTTATTTGTGTGTTGTTCGAGATGTGGAATTGTGCATTTTCATTCGGTAAACCTTCTGTTCTGTTGCTCAAGCACATGAAACTGCTCATTAAACTATCAGAACTACCCAGTAAAGTGCACGAGTCTTTAATTTTGGTCAGTTCAGAATAAACATTTGGCATTCCAGAGACTAAAGCAATTTTTCCTCTTCATTAATCACTTTCTCAGGCCTCTCATATTACACTAGCCTTCCATTTTCAGTTCGTCAAGGGTTTTTGCCCTGTCGAATAATGAAGCAGAATCAGGGAAGGTTATTTAGGGCAGGGGTTCCCAAACTCAGGTGCACGCACTACCAGGGGGGGGGGTGCCACAGCCCTAATGAAAAGCTCAATTCCATCTATTTTAGCAAAAACTAGGCATTCATCATTTTTTCTTTTTAACAAGTCTGCCGTCCCACCGAGGCAGGGTGACCCAAAAAGAAAGAAAATCCCTAGGAAGAAAATACTTTCAACATTTTAACACTTTCACCTCACTCTCATGTAATCACTGTTTTTGCAGAGGTGCTCAGAATACAACAGTTTAGAAGCATATATGTATAAAGATACACAACATACCCCTCAAACTGCCAATTAGTCTTATTTTAATAAATACCCAAATAATCTTTGATAATAAATTTTTCATTCTATGTTTAGGGACATTACTAAAAATGCATTGCTCTGGTCGATTATAGCAGCAAAGATGTGCCCTCCTGTCCTCCTTTTTCAGAATGTGATGGCTCACTTCCGTGATATATTTTTAGCACGTGTTTAATTGATTTTTGTTGGTTTTGGCTGAGAGTTGTAGGTTTTAGTTAAGTGTTGAAATTTGTAGAGTAGTTCAAATACCACATGTGGAAGGTGTTTGTTGAAACACCAGCATACTTACCAGTGAATTGTCATTGCAACTGATATTTTTAACTTTTCATTCAAAGATTATTATTACTGTGTGTCCTTAAAAAATTTGAAGATAGAGAATGTTTTATGAAGGTAATAACACCAAAAGTATGAAATTTGATGGAAAACTTTATTTATGCAGGCGCAAAGTTAGCAGTCTTCACGTATTTTATGCATCAACGATTTCACTGACTTCAGTACTATTTTAACACAAGTTAGCAGAATTCAAGTAATGATGCAATGAATATCCCGTCCTGACGCTTAGACGTTTACCTCTCCAGTTGCATTGATGCAGGGATGGGCTCTCGGTCAAAGCAGACCTATCCTTGAATCTTTTCTGCTATCCTCCCATTTCCCATACAATGTATAATCTTGAGTGGTTCAGAACTCTTCTGATTATAATGTGTGTTTTAAAAATGGTTTGACCTTGTAAAGCTTTGCATATCAAACTTTTTTGCCTTTTGTTAGAACACTGACTACTGAGGTAGTCAGTGTTCACTGAGAATTGAATTAGTGTAATTTCATGTGTTGGTTAATATAAACCTGATGTCTGGCAGCTACCTCAAGCTTGCCCACCGTATGACTTTGGAAGCTGTTAGTACAGCAATTCCGTGTCGTGCATCAGAGATAAACTAGTCCCCTGGTGTAACAACCAGGTGAGGATTGGAGTGTGTATATTCCATAACTTCTTGAAGCTCCTAGTGGGCTATGATCAAGGGGATAAGCCATATACTCTACAAAACCATGTTACTTTAATTTTATGTATGTACAAGACTGTTTAGTTTATAAGCATTTGATGTATTTGCAAGCACTTGTTTTGTAATGTATGGCAGTGCTGTATAGCCCTTGTGGCTTAGCGCTTCTTTTTGATTATAATAATAATTTGTAATGTATGGTACTTTACAGAAGCAAACATGGAAGTTGGTGTAACCATCTTGGAAAATATCCCTGTGGTTTTTTCTGTATGTAGTTGGCTGAACCCACCAACTGTTTGGTCTGAGCATATTTTGGAAGAATGCAGAACACACTTCTGTAAGACCTGGTAAGATAATCAGTTTAAAATGCTAAAAATTTTTAAAGTTGGTAAATACGTACTTGTAAATTTTTATCCATTTTATGCTTAACATTCCTACTATCATATGTTGGTTATAAATCTATTAACAATTTTTTCTATTTCCACTGGAAGCCCTTTACTACCATGGCAGTTTCAATTGCCCATGAATATTAGACTATTTTGACTTAAAGGATGGTATGTTTTACTGATTTTCTAGCTGGCATAAGGCAAAGGAGGCACTCGCAAATCTCTCATTGCAGTGGTAGGACCAGGTTAGCGAGAAAGTGGTTTAGAGCCCTTGCCAAGGTGAAGTACTACTAAGAACCAAATCAAATACTATGTACAGTGGACCCTCGAATTTAGTAGTGCCTTTTCTGTATGCAACACTATATATTATCTATAAAATGTGTCGTTTAATATTTTTGGGTGTCTGGAATGGTTTAATTGGATTTACATTATTTCCTATGGGAAATATTAACAAAACATAAATTTTATAGATAATAAAAATGTTTTGTATACAGAAAAGGCACTACTAAATTTGAGGGTCCACAGTATTTGATTTGGTAATTAACCTTTTCACTCTTTGGCCTGCCAAAATTAAGTGCATTTATTAAACAAAAATACCAACCACTCTAACACTATATCCCCCTCTGCTTTTAACATTTGTATCATGATCCTGTCAGTTCCAGCTGCTGTACCCCCTTTCATTCTATGTAATGCCTAGTGCACTTCCCCCCACACTCACATCCTGCTCTTCTTCACTCCTAAAAGATGGTATACCTCCCTGACTAGTGCATGAAATTACCGCCTCCCTTTCATCGTCGACATTTAAAAGTTCCTCAAAATATTCCTGCCATCTACCCAATACCTTCATCTCCCCATCTGCTAGCTCCCCTACTGTTTTTAACTGACATCCATTTGTTCCCTAGGCTTTCTTAACTTGTTTAACTCCAAAAAAAAAATTTTTTTTTTTTTACTTTCATTAAAATTTCTTGACGGTGCCTCTCCCACTCTCGTCTACTCTCCTTTTTAACTCGCCAGTCTCTTCACCTTTCTTTTGCTCTCCATATACTCTGCTCTTCTTATGACACTTATGCTTTGTAAAAACCTCTCATAAGCTACGTTTTTCTTTTATCACACCCTTTACTTCATCATTTCACCAATCACTCCTCTTTCCTCCTACACCTTCCTACAACCACAAACTTCCGCCCCACATTCTAATATGTGTACTGCATTTTTAAAACTGTTCTAACCCTCTTCAACCCCCCCCTCCCCAATAATACTTGCACCAGCCCACCTTTCTGCCAGTAGTTGCTCATCTCGCCTGAACTTCCTCCTTCCATAGTTTATACACTTTCACCTCTCTTGTTAACATTTTCCTTTTGTCCCATCTACCTCTTACTCTAACTGTAGTTACAACTAAATAATGATCTGATATATCAGTTGCCCTTACCCATCAAACTTTTATCCACCAATACACAATCTAAAAAACTCATTTTGTGCTATATTATACCTTGTATATTTATTTATCCTCTTTTTCATAAAATATGTATTACATATTACCAAACCTCTTTCTACACAGTTCAATTAAAGGCTCCTCATTTTCATTTACCCCTGGCACCCCAAATTTACCTACTACTTCTTCCATGGCATTTTTACCCACCAGCATCGAAATCCCTAACCACAAGTACTCTCACACTTCGTTCAAAACTCCCCATGCATTCAATCAACATTTCCCAAAATCTCTCTCTCCTCTACACTTCTCTTTTCCAGGTGCATATATGCTTACTATAACCCACTTTTCACATCCAAGTATTTTAGTACCAAAATGCTGTGTGATGCCTGGGTTTTGGATGCTCGAGCAGGCTAGAGGCAGTAATATTCTTGAGGGTGATGTGGTGTGAATGTTGAAATTGGTATAGAGGTTTAAAAGCAATGTGGAGATGATTGAAAAGGCTGAGGAGGGGTTAACATGTTGGGAAGGTAGAAGAGGGAAATGGTGCATAAATCTGGGTTGGAAGGTAGGAGTGGGGGCTGTCATGGAATGGAGGGAGGGTGCGAGGGATATTTTGAGATTTAGGCATAAGCATCCAGCAGGCTTGAGTGTTTTAAAGTTAATGGTGAATGGATAAAATTTAGTATTCATTGATGTGTTGGAGTGAGAACAAGGTAACAAGAAGGGATTCAGGGAAAGTGGTTAGCTGGATCTTTCCTGCCTCCAGGGCTAATCTAACAGGATTTCCCTAAATATTTTCATAAATATTACGTTATTCACATCCCACCAACTTATCTTTATTCACTATCTAATATTGCACAATCCTACTGATCAGTGCTCAAGCCCCTAATGCTCAAAGCTTCCTTTATTCTGCCCCCTCCCCTACTCTTCCTTCACTACCAAATTTAACAGCTATCCTATACATGTCCAACCTCAAAATGACCTAACCAACTCCTCACCTCTGATCTATGCATTTGGTGTGCCCAGATAGATTTTAATTTCTTCACATGTTTTATATAAATATGGTTATAACCGACGACAATTTTTCAAGGGGTGGGCCCGTAATCCAGCGGAAGGCCTCGGTCAGATGACCAATGCTCCAATGGCAGGTCATGATCTGATTAAGACACGCACATTTTGTATTGCTTTTACTGGAATGGTGAATATTGTTATTCTGTGATGATCAGCTGCTCGGATAACATATGTTGATACTAAAAGCTGTTGCCTTCCTTCTGATGAGAGGATAGTGATTGATATATTGAATATAGAAATTCAGTTCTAAAGATTTGACTTTCAACAGGAGTAACATTTGAGTGACATACAAAGAAGCTACTATGGAAGATCCACAATGGTCTTCGAAAAGTTCTGCATTGGAGCATGGCATCCAGGCAGAGTTCAGCTCAGTTGCACATGCTGGCCTGAAATGAACAGAAACGTATTGCATTGGACAGGGTGTACACACCAAGCATGGAAAGGCGAGTTCTGCTCAGAGGTGTGTAATCAGCTGTCTTGTTAGAGGTAGGCTCATGCTCTCTTTCATTATTTTTTTAAATTCATTCATTTACTTTGTAGCTGTTTGCATTGGTTATAATCTCAGGTGTTCCCAAAATGTAGTTAAAAGTATAGTGGATTGAGTTTTTAGTAACTGCAGCATTTTTATTAAAGTTTACCACTTTGGCTTTAAAATGGTGCAGCATAATCTAAATGAGGTTTAACCAAGGATATGTAAGAGTTGAACAACTTGGGGACTATTATTTATGCTCCTTGATACGAAGCCAAGGATTCTGTTCACTTTATTGCAAACGCTTGTGCACTGTTGTCTTGGTTTTAGATTACTGTTGATCAGAAGTCTCAACTCCTTTTTGCAATCAGTAATAAGATTTACATTTAGTTCATATGTGGCATGGTTATTTTCCTGACCAATGTTTAGAACTTTGCATTTGTCTACATTAAACTTCATCTACCACTTCTCCAACCACTGCATCAATCTTTCCAAGTCTTCTTGGAGTGCTCTAATGTCCTAGTCAGAATGAATTCGTCGGCCTATTTTGGTGTCATTGGCAAACTTGTTTATTTTTTTTATCACACTGGCCGATTCCCACCAAGGCAGGGTGGCCCGAAAAAGAAAAAACTTTCACCATCATTTGCTCCATCACTGTCTAGCCAGAAGGGTGCTTTACACTACAGTTTTTAAACTGCAACATTAACACCCCTCCTTCAGAGTGCAGGCACTACTTTCCATCTCCAGGACACAAGTCCGGCCTGCCGGTTTCCCTGAACCCCTTCATAAATGTTACTTTGCTCACATTCCAACAGCACGTCAAGTATTAAAAACCATTTGTCTCCATTCACTCCTATCAAACACGCTTACGCATGCCTGCTGGAAGTCCAAGCCCCTTGCACACGAAACCTCCTTTACCCCCTCCCTCCAACCTTTCCTAGGCTGACCCCTACCCTGCCTTCCTTCCACTTCAGACTGATACACTCTTGAAGTCATTCTGTTTCGCTCCATTCTCTCTACATGTCCGAACCACCTCAACAACCCTTCCTCAGCTCTCTGGACAACAGTATTGGTAATCCCGCACCTCCTCCTAACTTCCAAACTACGAATTCTCTGCATTATATTCACACCACACATTGCCCTCAGACATGACATCTCCACTGCCTCCAGCCTTCTCTTCGCTGCAACATTCATCACCCATGCTTCACACCCATATAAGAGCGTTGGTAAAACTATACTCTCACACATTCCCCTTCGCCTCCAAGGACAAAGTTCTTGTCTCCACAGACTCCTAAGTGCACCACTCACCCTTTTCCCCTCATCATTTCTATGATTCACCTCATCTTTCATAGACCCATCCACTGACATGTCCACTCCCAAATATCTGAATACATTCACCTCCTCCATACTCTCCCTCCAATCTGATATCCAATCTTTCATCACCTAATCTTTTTATCCTCATAACCTTACTCTTTCCTGTATTCACTTAATTTTCTTTTGCATACCCTACCAAATTCATCCACCAATCGCTGCAACTTCTCTTCAGAATCTCCCAAGAGCAGTGTCATCAGCAAAGAGCAACTGTGACAACTCCCACTTTGTGTGATTCTTTATCTTTTAATTCCAAGCCTCTTGACAAGACCCTAGCATTTACTTCTCTTACAACCCCATCTATAAATATATTAAACCACGGTGACATCACACATCCTTGTCTAAGGCCTACTTTTACTGGGAAATAATTTCCCTCTTTCCTACACTCTAACTTAAGCCTCACTATCCTCGTAAAAACTCTTCACTGCTTTCAGTAACCTACCTCCTACACCATACACCTGCAACATCTGCCCCATTGCCCCCCTATCCACCCTGTCATACGACTTTTCCAAATCCATAAATGCCACAAAGACCTTTAGCCTTATCTAAATACTGTTCACTTATATGTTTCACTGTAAACACCTGGTCCACACACCCCCTACCTTTCCTAAAGCCTCCTTGTTCATCTGCTATCCTATTCTGTGTCTTCCTCTTAATTCTTTCAATAATAACTCTACCATACACTTTACCAGGTATACTCAACAGACTTATTCCCCTATAATTTTTGCACTCTTTTGGCCCCTTTGTGTTTATACAGAGGAACTATGCATGCTCTCTGCCAATCCCTAGGTACCTTACCTTCTTCCATACATTTATTAAATAATTGCACCAACCACTCCAAAACTATATCCCCACCTGCTTTTAAGATTTCTATCTTTATCCCATCAATCCCGGCTGCCTTACCCCCTCTCATTTTACCTACTGCCTCACGAACCTCCCCCACACTCGCAACTGGCTCTTCCTCACTCCTACAAGAGGTTATTCCTCCTTGTCCTATACATGAAATCACAGCTTCCCTATCTTCATCAACGTTTAACAATTCCTGGAAATATTCCCTCCATCTTCCCAATACCTCTAACTCTCCATTTAATAACTCTCCTCTCCTATTTTTAACTGACAAATCCTTTTGTTCTCTAGGCTTCCTTAACTTGTTAATCTCACTCCAAAACTTTATCAACAGATGTTATCAACAAAATTTGTTGATAACATCTCACCCACTCTCTCATTTGCTCTTTTTACATTGCTTCACCACTCTTAACCTCTCTTTTTCTCCATATACTCTTCCCTCCTTGCATCACTTCTGCTTTGTAAAAACTTCTCATATGCTAACTTTTTCTCCCTTACTACTCTTTACATCATCATTCCACCAATCGCTCCTCTTCCCTCCCGCACCCACCTTCCTGTAACCACAAACTTCTGCTGAACACTCCAACACTACATTTTTAAACCTACCCCATACCTCTTCGACCCCATTGCCTATGTTCTCATTAGCCCATCTATCCTCCAATAGCTGTTTATATCGCTTGTTTATATCACTATTTATTCCCTCATCTGTTGTTTATGTAGATTGCGAACAAGGGGCACAACACTGACCCCCTGTGGAACACTGTAACACTTCCCCACTCCGATTTCTCCCTATTTATGCAAACTGCTGCCTATCTGCCAACCATGCCTCTATCCAGGAAAAAATTTCTCCTATTCCTAATATGGTTAATGTGTCAAAAATACCGTATTATGCATTACTTTACTGATCAAGGTACGTATATTAATGAGTTTTAATGTAATGCATTCTAGCAATTAAGTGCATCTGATTGCAAAAATATTTACCTTTTGCTTAGTACAGATCAATGCACAGAACTCTTGCACACATGCAAATGAAGAAATTAAAAGATAAAAATGAAAAAAATAGTAGTACTAAACATTATTACAGTTGTGAATAAATCATGTACCATACATATACATGTATATAGAAAAGTAAGTCTTAACTGTAGCAATGACTGATCCATTTTCTGCAGTGTTTGGTGGTAGGAAAATTACGATGACATTTTCATTCGAGTTAGAAGCAGGATGACCTGGTGCATTGTCCAATAAAATTTTAAAATCTTCAAACTTGTCTCGTTATCCAGGCTTTCTTATTTGACTCGTATAAAAGGAGGAGCATTTTTTTTTTTTTTTTTTTTTTTTTTTTTTTTTGAAAAGAATTTAACAGCCCTTGGATTTTCTGCTGTGTACACCAGCATGAGCTTTAAAGTCACCAGATGCATTACCACCTAACAAAAGTATTAAAACAGTCTTTGGAGACTATATCCTGGTTGTGATTCTTTTTCTGCCAACGTTCTAAATGTTGGACAGGAAAATAACCATGTCACATAAACTAAATAATGTAGATCTTAATATTATGGACTGCAAAAAAGATTTAGGTGTTCTGGTTAGCAGTAATCTGAAACCAAGACAACAGTGCATAAGTGTTTGCAATAAAGCTAACAGAATCCTTTGCTTCAATTCAAGAAGCATAAATAATAGGAGTCCTCAGGTTGTTCTTCAACTCTATATATCCTTGGTTAGACCTCATTTAGATTATGCTGCACAGTTTTGGTCACCGTATTACAGAATGGATATAAATGCTCTGGAAAACATACAAAGGAGGATGACAGTTGATCCCATGTATCAGAAATCTTCCCTATGAGGATGAACTGAGGGCCCTGAATCTGCACTCGAGAAAGGCGTAGAATTAGGAGGGATATGAGTGAGGTATATAAATGGAAGACAGGAATAAATAATGTAAATGTGCTGAAAATATCTAGCTTAGACAGGACTCGTAGCAATGGTTTTAAGTTGGAAAAATTAGATTCGGGAAGGATATAGGAAAGCACTGGTTTGGTAATAGTTGTGGATGAGTGGAACAAACTCCCAAGTGTAGTTAGAGGCTAAAATGTGTAGTTTTAAAAATAGATTAGATAAATTCATGAGTATGTGTGGGTGGGTGTGAGTTGGAACCGATTTGCTTGTGCTATTAGGTCAGTTGTCTTGTTCCTTAAGTGAATGTGACCTGCCCTGACTAGGTTGGGGCATTGGCTTAAGCCGGTAGGAGACTTGGACCTGCCTTGCATGGGCCAGTAGGCCTGCTGCAGTGTTCCTTCTTAATGTTCTTATGTTCTTGTATGCTTCAATGTAAACACTTGATCTACACATCACCTGCCCACTCTAAAACCTTGCTCATCAGCAGTCCTACACTCTTAGCTGTAATTCTTTTAATAATTGGACTGTACACTTCCTGGTATACTCCGTAAACTAATTCATCTATAATTTTTACAATCTCTTTTGTCCCCCTTCCCTTTATATAAAGGAACTATACATGCTCTCTGCCAATCCCTAGGTACCTTCCTCTTTCATACATGTATTAAACAAAAATACCAACCACTCCAATACTATATCCCACCCCATCCCCTGCTTTTAACATTTATCATGATCCCATCAGTTTCTGCTGCTTTACCCCCTTCCATTCTACGCAATGCCTTGTGCACCTTCCCCACACTCACATCCTGCTCTTGTTTACTCCTAAAATATGTTATAATTCCCTGGCCAGTGCTTAAAATGATCGCCTCCCTTTCTTCGTGGACATTAAGAAGTTCCTCAAAATATTTCCGCCGTCTACCCAATACCTCCAGCTCCTCATCTACTAACTCCCCTACCCTGTTTTTAACTGACAAATGCATTCATTCCCTAGGCTTTCTTACCTTGTTTATCTCACTCCAAACTTTTTTTCTTGTTTTCTTCAGAATTTCTTGACAGTGCCTCTCCTACTCTATCAACTGCTCCGCTTTTGCACTCTCACCACTCTTCAAAACTACTATGCATGGTATTGCTGTATTGAATTGTATATCAGCAATTCTGTTTATTTATGTACATTCAATTTTCAGAAATGCAGAGTTATTGGAGGTGTAACTTACCTTGGAAACACTCCGTGGGTTGTGTTGATATAATGATTTTATTATATAAACATTCCAAGAGGTATGTGGACCTTCAAAACTGGTTGAATATCTTCATCAAGAATGCAAAAGGCACTTCTATAATATCAAGTAAGCTTAATAATAAGTTTTTTTTAAAATGCTAAAATTGTAATTGTGTAAACCTTTTAAATTTTAGTCAGCAAATTCTTTGGTGTCTATTTAGTCTTATTTTAATAAATACCCAAATAATTTTTTATAATAAATTTTAATTTCTATGTTTAGGGACATTACTAAAAATGCATTGCTCTGGTCAATTATAGCAGCAAAGATGTGCCCTCCTGTCCTCCTTTTTCAGAATGTGATGGCTCACTTCCGTGATATATTTTTAGCACGTGTTTAATTGATTTTTGTTGGTTTTGGCTGAGAGTTGTAGGTTTTAGTTAAGTGTTGAAATTTGTAGAGTAGTTCAAATACCACATGTGGAAGGTGTTTGTTGAAACACCAGCATACTTACCAGTGAATTGTCATTGCAACTGATATTTTTAACTTTTCATTCAAAGATTATTATTACTGTGTGTCCTTAAAAAATTTGAAGATAGAGAATGTTTTATGAAGGTAATAACACCAAAAGTATGAAATTTGATGGAAAACTTTATTTATGCAGGCGCAAAGTTAGCAGTCTTCACGTATTTTATGCATCAACGATTTCATTGACTTCAGTACTATTTTAACACAAGTTAGCAGAATTCAAGTAATGATGCAATGAATATCCTGTCCTGACGCTTAGACGTTTACCTCTCCAGTTGCATTGATGCAGGGATGGGCTCTCGGTCAAAGCAGACCTATCCATGAATCTTTCCTGCTATCCTCCCATTTCCCATACAATGTATAATCTCGAGTGGTTCAGAACTCTTCTGATTATAATGTGTGTTTTAAAAATGGTTTGACCTTGTAAAGCTTTGCATATCAGAAACTTTTTTGCCTTTTGTTAGAACACTGACTACTGAAGTAGTCAGTGTTAACTAAGAATTGAATTAGTGTAATTTCATGTGTTGGTTAATATAAACCTGATGTCTGGCAGCTACCTCAAGCTTGCCCACCGTATGACTTTGGAAGCTGTTAGTACAGCAATTCTGTGTCGTGCATCAGAGATAAACTAGTCCCCTGGTGTAACAACCAGGTGAGGATTGGAGTGTGTATATTCCATAACTTCTTGAAGCTCCTAGTGGACTATGATCAAGGGGATAAGCCATATACTCTACAAAACCATGTTACTTTAATTTTATGTATGTACAAGACTGTTTAGTTTATAAGCATTTGATGTATTTGCAAGCACTTGTTTTGTAATGTATGGCAGCGCTGTATAGCCCTTGTGGCTTAGCGCTTCTTTTTGATTATAATAATAATAATAATAATAATAATAATAATTTGCAATGTATGGTACTTTACAGAAGCAAACATGGAAGTTGGTGTAACCATCTTGGAAAATATCCGTGGTTTTTTCTGTATGTAGTTGGCTGAACCCACCAAGAGGTGTGCAAACCTTAAAAACTGTTTTGTCTGAGCATATTTTGGAAGAATGCAGAAGACACATTCTGTAAGACCTGGTAAGATAATCAGTTTAAAATTCTAAAATTTTTAAAGTTGGTAAATACGTACAGTGGACCCCCGCATAACGATCACCTCCCAATGCGACCAATTATGTAAGTGTATTTATGTAAGTGCGTTTGTATGTGTATGTTTGGGGGTCTGAAATGGACTAATCTACTTCACAATATTTCTTATGGGAACAAATTCAGTCAGTACTGGCACCTGAACATACTTCTGGAATGAAAAAATATCGTTAACCGGGGGTCCACTGTACTTGTAAATTTTTATCCATTTTATGCTTAACGTTCCTACTATCATCTGTTATAAATCTATTAACAATTTTTTCTGTTTCCTCTGGAAGCCCTTTACTACCATGGCAACTTCAATTGTCCATTAATATTAGACTATTTTGACTTAAAGGACGGTATATTTACTCATTTTCTAGCTGGCATAAGGCAAAGGAGGCACTCGCAAATCTCTCATTGCAGTGGTAGGACCAGGTTAGCAAGAAAGTGACTTAGAGCCCTTGCCAAGGTGAAGTACTACTAAACCAAATCAAATACTATGTACAGTGTACCCTCAAATTTAGTAGTGCCTTCTCTGTATGCAAAACTATATGTTATCTATAAAATGTATTATTTTATATTTTTGGGTGTCTGGAATGTTTTAATTGGATTTACATTATTTCTTATGGGAAATATTAACAAAACATACATTTTATAGATAATAAAAATGTTTTGCATACAGAAAAGGCACTACTAAATTCGATGGTCCACTGTATTTGATTTGGTTCTTAACCTTTTCACTCTTTGGCCTGCCAAAATGTCTGGAATATTTAAAAAAGTCATGAATGGTGATAAGTTCTCACTGCTTAGGTATGGAAAGAATGAACTCAAAAGGAACACAGTATACAAAACTTGGGAGGATCACTAAATAGAATGAAAGGAACACTTGAAATTCTTGGGAATAATTGTCAGTCGACTTTCAAAGAACATAAGACGAAGATCACAGCAGCCAGGAGGATGATGGGTTGGTATTGAGAACTTTCAAAGCAAGGGAAAAATGCTAATGGTGACGGTTCAAATTGTTAGTGCTTCCTTGTTTGGAATATTGCTCATTGTTGACATCTCCTATGAAGGCAGGAGAAATATCGGTGCTTGAACAAAGATCGTTTACGGCCCATATAAAGCCATATAAATTAATGGAAATGCTTTGGTCTCAAACATGTACTCACTGGAGTGGAGGAGAGGTACATGATATATACCTGGAGAGTACTAGAGGGCCTGGTTCCAAATCTGCACAGTGCCATAACATACTGACATACTGGAGTGAAAGATATGGGTGGAAGTGCTAAATAAACCCAGTGAAAAGCAGGGGTGCTATGGGTGCAGCAACGGAACACTGTATCAGCATTCGTGGCCCCAAATTATTTGACATCTCGCCAGATCTGAAACACTGCTAGAACACGAAGTCTTTGAGAGAACTGGACAAATATCTTCAGGTGCCTGATCAACTGGGCTGTGATGGATGTGTAGGGGCAGCAGGCCTCCAGCAGCTACAGCCTGGTTGACCAGGCTAGTGCCAGATGAGCTGGGCTCATAGTAGTAAGACTCAACTCTTCAAAGGTATATCAAAGGTGAATCTTTTTCTGAAGGTAATTAAAGACACTGCAAATACAAAATTAGATTAAAACTTGTAGAATTAAATGGGCAAAAAGTCTGGGTGCAGTTTACTCGGTCATAATTTTGCCCACTTCGAGTCCTATTTTAAGCTAATTCCATATGACCAAATTCGTGTCAAATTTGTCGGTATGCCTTCCATACACGTGAAGGACCTGGGAGTGATAACGTCAAGAGAATCTCGCTTTCAAAGATTAAACAATATCTCTACCACATCTGCTAGGAAAATGATAGGATGGAGGATGGATAATGAGAACCTTCAAAACTAGGGATGCCAAGGCATTGATTCTCTTCCAATCTTTCTCTCTAGGCTGGAATATTGTTGTACACTACAGTCCTTTGCAAGGCAGGCAAAATTGCAGACCTGGAGAACATACAGAGAACTTTCACTGCATGTATAAGTACAATATAGCACCTAAATTACTGGGAATGGTTGAAGTCCCTTGATTTGTATTCCCTGGAATGCAGGCAAGAAAGATGCATATCAATATAGACTTGAAAAATCCTAAAGGGACTAGGCCCAAATCTGCACATGAAAATCACTCACTATCAAAGCAAAGGATTGGGCAGGAGATGCAACATCCCCTGATGAAAAGCAGGGATGCCATGAGTATGGTAGGAGACAACACTGTCAGGGGCCCAAGACTGTTCAACTGCCTCCCCCTTCTGTATACTGGGATTACCAATAGACCCCTAGCTGTCTTTAAGGTGCTGGACAGGCACCTAAAGTCAGTTCTTGATCAGCTGGGCTGTAGTTCATACCTGTTTACATGTGGTGAACAGTAACAGCCTGGTTGATCAGGCCCTGATCCACCACTAGACTAGTCACAGACTGGGCTGTGGGGGCATTGACCCCTGAAACAATCTCGAGGTATACATAATGACTTGTGCTGACATTTTGGTCCGAATTTGACCATTAACTAGTTGGTCAGTTAGATCGAAACGCAAGTTTCATTCTTGTGTAGGTTATTTGTGTGTTCAAGATGTGGAATTGTGCCTTTTCATTCGGTAAACCTTCTGTTCTGTTGCTCAAGCACATGAAACTGCTCATTAAACTATCAGAACTACCCAGTAAAGTGCACAAGTCTTTAATTTGGTCAGTTTAAACAATTACAAAAATTACAATTTAAAAAGTTCAGAATAAACATTTGGCATTCCAGAGACTAAAGCAATTTTTCCTCTTCATTAATCACTTTCTCAGGCCTCTCATATTACACTAGCCTTCCATTTTCAGTTCGTCAAGGGTTTTTGCCCTGTCGAATAATGAAGCAGAATCAGGGAAGGTTAGTCTTTATTTAGGGCAGGGGTTCCCAAACTCGGGTGCACGCACTACCAGGGGGGGGTGCCACAGCCCTAATGAAAAGCACAATTCCATCTATTTTAGCAAAAACTAGGCATTCATCATTTTTTCTTTTTAACAAGTCTGCCGTCCCACTGAGGCAGGGTGACCCAAAAAGTAAGAAAATCCCCAGGAAGAAAATACTTTTAACATTTTAACACTTTCACCTCACTCACATAATCACTGTTTTTGCAGAGGTGCTCAGAATACAACAGTTTAGAAACATATATGTATAAAGATACACAACATACCCCTCCAAACTGCCAATTAGTCTTATTTTAATAAATACCCAAATAATCTTTGATAATAAATTTTTCATTCTATGTTTAGGGACTTTACTAAAAATGCATTGCTCTGGTCTATTATAGCAAAGATGTGCCCTCCTGTCCTCCTTTTTCAGATTGTGATGGCTCACTTCCGTGATATATTTTTAGCACGTGTTTAATTGATTTTTGTTGGTTTTGGCTGAGAGTTGTAGATTTTAGTTAAGTGTTGAAATTTGTAGAGTAGTTCATATGCCACATGTGGAAGGTGTTTGTTGAAACACCAGCATACTTACCAGTGAATTGTCATTGCAACTGATATTTTTAAGTTTTCAAAGATTATTACTGTGTGTCCTTAAAAAATTTGAAGATAGAGAATGTTTTATGAAGGTAATAACACCAAAAGAATGAAATTTGATGGAAAACTTTATTTATGCAGGCGCAAAGTTATCAGTCTTCACGTATTTTATGCATCAACGATTTCACTGACTTCAGTAATATTTTAACACAAGTTAGCAGAATTTAAGTAATGATGCAATGAATATCCCGTCCTGACGCTTAGACGTTTACCTCTCCAGTTGCATTGATGCAGGGATGGGCTCTCGGTCAAAGCAGACCTATCCTTGAATCTTTCCTGCTATCCTCCCATTTCCCATACAATGTATAATCTTGAGTGGTTCAGAACTCTTCTGATTATCATGTGTGTGTTTTAAAAATGGTTTGACCTTGTAAAGCTTTGCTTATCAAACTTTTTTGCATTTTGTTAGAACACTGACTACTGAAGTAGTCAGTGTTCACTAAGAATTGAATTAGTGTAATTTCATGTGTTGGTTAATATAAACCTGATGTCTGGCAGCTACCTCAAGCTTGCCCACCGTATGACTTTGGAAGCTGTTAGTACAGCAATTCCGTGTCGTGCATCAGAGATAAACTAGTCCCCTGGTGTAACAACCAGGTGAGGATTGGAGTGTGTATATTCCATAACTTCTTGAAGCTCCTAGTGGGCTATGATCAAGGGGATAAGCCATATACTCTACAAAACCATGTTACTTTAATTTTATGTATGTACAAGACTGTTTAGTTTATAAGCATTTGATGTATTTGCAAGCACTTGTTTTGTAATGTATGGCAGCGCTGTATAGCCCTTGTGGCTTAGCTCTTCTTTTTGATTATAATAATAATAATAATAATAATTTGTAATGTATGGTACTTTACAGAAGCAAACATGGAAGTTGGTGTAACCATCTTGGAAAATATCCCTGTGGTTTTTTCTGTATGTAGTTGGCTGAACCCACCAACTGTTTGGTCTGAGCATATTTTGGAAGAATGCAGAACACACTTCTGTAAGACCTGGTAAGATAATCAGTTTAAAATTCTAAAATTTTTAAAGTTGGTAAATACGTACTTGTAAATTTTTATCCATTTTATGCTTAACATTCCTACTATCATCTGTTAGTTAGAAAAAATTGTTAATAGATTTATATTTCCACTGGAAGCCCTTTACTACCATGGCAGTTTCAATTGCCCATGAATATTAGACTATTTTGACTTAAAGGATGGTATGTTTTACTGATTTTCTAGCTGGCATAAGGCAAAGGAGGCACTCGCAAATCTCTCATTGCAGTGGTAGGACCAGGTTAGCGAGAAAGTGATTTAGAGCCCTTGCCAAGGTGAAGTACTACTAAGAACCAAATCAAATACTATGTACAGTGGACCCTTGAATTTAGTAGTGCCTTTTCTGTATGCAAAACTATATATTACCTATAAAATGTATTGTTTAATATTTTTGGGTGTCTGGAATGGTTTAATTGGATTTACATTATTTCCTATGGGAAATATTAACAAAACATACATTTTATAGATAATAAAAATGTTTTGTATACAAAAAAGGCACTACTAAATTTGACGGTCCACTGTATTTGATTTGGTTCTTAACCTTTTCACTCTTTGGCCTGCAAAAATTAAGGGGCTTGGACTTCCAGCAAGCGTGCATGAGCGTGTTAGATAGGAGTGAATGGAGACGAATGATACTTGGGACCTGTCGATCTATTGGAGTGTGAGCAGGGTAATATTTAGTGAAGGGATTCAGGGAAACCGGTTATTTTCATATAGTCGGACTTGAGTCCTGGAAATGGGAAGTACAATGCCTGCACTTTAAAGGAGGGGTTTGGGATATTGGCAGTTTGGAGGGATATGTTGTGTATCTTTATACGTGTATGCTTCTAAACTGTTGTATTCTGAGCACCTCTGCAAAAGCAGTGATAGTGTGAGTGTGGTGAAAGTGTTGAATGATGATGAAAGTATTTTCTTTTTGGGGATTTTCTTTCTTTTTTTGGGTCACCCTTCCTCGGTGGGAGACGACCGACTTGAAAAAAAAAAAAACCACTCTAACACTATATCCCCCTCTGCTTTTAACATTTGTATCATGATCCTGTCAGTTCCAGCTGCTGTACCCCCTTTCATTCTATGTAATGCCTAGTGCACTTCCCCCCCACACTCACATCCTGCTCTTCACTCATAAAAGATGGTATACCTCCCTGACTAGTGCATGAAATTACCGCCTCCCTTTCATTGTCGACATTTTGAAGTTCCTCAAAATATTCCTGCCATCTACCCAATACCTCCATCTCCCCATCTGCTAGCTCCCCTACTGTTTTTAACTGACATCCATTCATTTCCTAGGCTTTCTTAACTTGTTTAACTCCAAAATTTTTTTTTCTTACTTTCATTAAAATTTCTTGACGGTGCCTCTCCCACTCTCGTCTACTCTCCTTTTTAACTCGCCAGTCTCTTCACCTTTCTTTTGCTCTCCATATACTCTGCTCTTCTTATGACACTTATGCTTTGTAAAAACCTCTCATAAGCTACGTTTTTCTTTTATCACACCCTTTACTTCATCATTTCACCAATCACCCCCCCTCCCCCCCTCCCCAATAATACTTGCACCAGCCCACCTTTCTGCCAGTAGTTGCTCATCTCGCCTGAACTTCCTCCTCCCTTAGTTTATACACTTTCACCTCTCTTGTTAACATTTTCCTTTTGTCCCATCTACCTCTTACTCTAACTGTAATTACAACTAATGATCTGATATATCAGTTGCCCTTACCCATCAACCTTTTATCCACCAATACACAATCTAAAAAAACTCATTTTGTGCTATATTATACCTTGTATATTTATTTATCCTCTTTTTCATAAAATATGTATTACATATTACCAAACCTCTTTCTACACAGTTCAATTAAAGGCTCCTCATTTTCATTTACCCCTGGCACCCCAAATTTACCTACTACTTCTTCCATGGCATTTTTACCCACCAGCATTGAAATCCCCAACCAGAAGTACTCTCACACTTGGTTCAAAACTCCCCATGCATTCAATCAACATTTCCCAAAATCTCTCTCTCCTCTACACTTCTCTCTTTTCCAGGTGCATATATGCTTACTATAACCCACTTTTCACATCCAAGTATTTTAGTACCAAAATGCTGTGTGATGCCTGGGTTTTGGATGCTCGAGCAGGCTAGAGGCAGTAATATTCTTGAGGGTGATGTGGTGTGAATGTTGAAATTGGTATAGAGGTTTAAAAGCAATGTGGAGATGATTGAAAAGGCTGAGGAGGGGTTAACATGTTGGGAAGGTAGAAGAGGGAAATGGTGCATAAATCTGGGTTGGAAGGTAGGAGTGGGGGCTGTCATGGAATGGAGGGAGGGTGCGAGGGATATTTTGAGATTTAGGCATAAGCATCCAGCAGGCTTGAGTGTTAATGGTGAATGGATAAAATTTAGTATTCATTGATGTGTTGGAGTGAGAACAAGGTAACAAGAAGGGATTCAGGGAAAGTGGTTAGCTGGATCCTTCCTGCCTCCAGGATTTCCCTAAATATTTTCATAAATATTACCTTATTCACATCCCACCAACTTATCTTTATTCACTATCTAATATTGCACAATCCTACTGATCAGTGCTCAAGCCCCTAATGCTCAAAGCTTCCTTTATTCTGCCCCCTCCCCTACTCTTCCTTTCACTACCAAATTTAACAGCTATCCTATACATGTCCAACCTCAAAATGACCTAACCAACTCCTCACCTCTGATCTATGCATTTGGTGTGCCCAGATAGATTTTAATTTCTTCACATGTTTTATATAAAAATGGTTATAACCGACCTTAATTTTTAAAGGGGTGGGCCCGTAATCCAGCGGAAGGCCTCGGTCAGATGACCAATGCTCCAATGGCAGGTCATGATCTGACTAAGACACGCACATTTTGTATTGCTTGTACTGGAATGGTGAATATTGTTATTCTATGATGATCAGCTGCTCAGATAACATATGTTGATACTAAAAGCTGTTGCCTTCCTTCTGATGAGAGGATAGTGATTGATATATTGAATATAGAAATTCAGTTCTAAAGATTTGACTTTCAACAGGAGTAACATTTGAGTGACATACAAAGAAGCTACTATGGAAGATCCACAATGGTCTTCGAAAAGTTGTCTGCATTGGAGCATGGCATCCAGGCAGAGTTCAGCTCAGTTGCACATGCTGGCCTGAAATGAACAGAAACGTATTGCAGTGGACAGGGTGTACACACCAAGCATGGAAAGGCGAGTCCTCAGAGGTGTGTAATCAGCTGTCTTGTTAGAGGTAGGCTCATGCTCCCCTTTATTATTTTTTTAAATTCATTCATTTACTTCGTACATGTTTGCATTGGTTATAATCTCAGGTGTTCCGAAAATGTAGTTAAAAGTATAGTGGATTGAGTTTTTAGTAACTAGAATTTTTATTAAAGTTTACCACTTTGGCTTTAATTTAGAGTAGATTTTTGGTGTAGGTGAATAATGTACAAACGTATACTAGGTTAAGAACAACGCTGCCACAGATTGAAGTCTCACTGCAGTGAATGGTGTTTCCCTCAAGGTGAAGTGAACCAGGACTGTTACGATTAAGGGTTGCTATGCAGAACCCAAGAAACACGTCTAAGGAAGGTATGTAGCTGGCAGTTTAATTGCTAGGCAGTTTGGTAATACTTTAAAGGTATTTAATATGATGAGAAAATGAAGCCGAATTTATGAATTTAATGTGATATTCAATGATAGGACTGATTCGACTATAAATTGGAAGAAGTGCCTTCTGTGAAAACTTGACTCCACAAGATTTACATTTCAGATCCTTCTTCAAATGTGGTGCAGTGCCTCTGAAAAGATCTGCCTAGCCTCATTGTTACCAGTAGGAAGATGTCATGGTAGTTTCCAGACAAGTGTTGAAAAGGCTTCATTCTTGGCACCCCTGTAGCACAAAAAAATAAAAAGTAGCAGGATGTTTTTTTAAAACCATAGAATGTTTCAATTACCATTTATAACCCCTTTTGTAAATGGTGGAATATTTGATACTTGCCTAGTTCATCCCATGTGAAATCCTGATATATTTGAGGCCCTATTGACTAGATTTATCCTCTCGGGATTGAACCTGATTGCTTCCCATTCAACAAGTACTGTATAACCACTGGGTTTAGGTTAGAGCTTCCCCTACTATGCAGAATGTCTTTTTCAAAGGAGGTTCCTTAATGCCAGTGTTGTTACCCTCATTGCCTCTCCATTTACACAGATGTTGTATAGCCCTTAAGTATTTAGTGCTTCATGGAAAAAATGACCATGTTTAGTGCCTCCATTTAATGTGACAACCAGGGCAACTTCCGTGGTGGGTGCGATGGTTACCTTTGCACCTTAAAGGTGCCATTTGCTGGCGAAGAACTTGATCCAAGATGCTGGATTCCCTGGATAAATTTTTTTTTTTTAACAAGTCGGCCGTCTCCCAGCGAGGAAGGGTGACCCAAAAAGAAATCCCCTGAAAGAAATCTAAAAGAAAATACTTTCATCATTCAACTCTTTCACCTCACTCGCACATTATCACCGTTTTTGTAGCAGTGCTCAGAACACAACAGCTTAGAAGCATATACATATAAAGATACACAACATATCCCTCCAAACTGTCAATATCCCGAGCCCCTCCTTTAGAGTGCAGGCATTGTATGTCCCATTTCCAGGACTCGAGTCCCGCTATATAAAAATAACCGGTTTCCCTGAATCCCTTCACTAAATATTACCCTGCTCACACTTCAACAGACCATCAGGAAGGGTAACTGAAGTTTCCAGAAATTTGTGTGAAATACATCATTTTTGCTTTTTTTAAATGGCCGACAAGAAATCAAATTAAAATAGATGTAAAATAAATGCCATGAAACAATATTGTGCAAAAATAATTCTGATCTGTTATAACCAATTTGAGCATTAAACCCCGAAGTTATACAGTGCTCCAGGGTGGGATGACTGAACGGAGTAATACAGATTATAGTAAAAGCGCTAAAGCCACAAGGGCTATACAGAGCATGGAGGAATACAGACTATTGTGCAGGTAGGAGTGCAACAGGAAAGTTTGCCTTGGGGTAGCAGTATTGTGGTGCTCCAGTTTTCCCATTGTCTAAATTATGTCACCATGGTTGTTTAATATTTATAGATGGGGTTGTAAAGGAAGTAAATGCTAGGGTGTTCGGGAGAGGGGTGGGATTAAATTTTGGGGAATCAAATTCAAAATGGGAATAGTTATTTTGCTGATGATACTGTGCTTATGGGAGATTCTAAAGAAAAATTGCAAAGGTTAGTGGATGAGTTTGGGAATGTGTGTAAAGGTAGAAAGTTGAAAGTGAACATAGAAAAGAGTAAGGTGATGAGGGTATCAAACGACTTGGATAAAGAAAAATTGGATATCAAATTGAGGAGTAGTATGGAAGAAGTGAATGTTTTCAAATACTTGGGAGTTGGTGTCGGCGGATGGATTTGTGAAGGATGAGGTTAATCATAGAATTGACGAGGGGAAAAAAGGCGAGTGGTGCATTGAGGTATATATGGAGTCAAAAAATGTTATCTATGGAGGCAAAGAAGGGAATGTATGAAAGTATAGTAGTACCAACACACTTATATGGGTGTGAAGATTGGGTTGTGAATGCAGCAGCGAGGAGGCGGTTGGAGGCAGTGGAGATGTCCTGTTAAGGGCAATGTGTGGTAAATATGCAGAAAATTCGGAGTGGTGAAATTAGGTTAAGGTGTGGAGTTAATAAAAGTATTAGTCAGAGGGCAGAAGAGGGGTGGTTGAGGTGGTTTGGTCATTTAGAGAGAATGGATCAAAGAATGACATGGAAAGCATATAAATCTATAGGGGAAGGAAGGCGGGGTAGGGGTCGTCATCGAAAGGGTTGGAGAGAGGAGGTTTCGTGGGCAAGGGGCTTGGACTTCCAGCAAGCGTGCTTGAGCGTGTTAGATGGGAGTGAATGCAGACGAATGGTACTTGGGACCCGAGTGAGAGCAGGGTAATATTTAGCGAAGGGATTCAGGGAAACCTGTTATTTTCATATAGTCGGACTTTAGTCCTGGAAATGGGAAGTACAATGTCTGCACTTTAAAGGATGAGTTTGGGATATGTTGTGTATCTTTATACGTATATGCTTCTAAACTGTTGTATCCTGAGCACCTCTGCAAAAACAGTGATAATGTGTGAGCGTGGTGAAAGTATTGAATGATGAATGTATTTTCTTTTTGGGGATTCCTTTTTTTGGGTCACCCTGCCTCGGTGGGATTATTATTATTATAATCAAGGGGAAGCGCTAAACCCGGAGGATTATACAGCGCCTGGGGGGAGGGGGATGTGGAAGGCATTCAGGCTTAATTCGGGGAACTGGAGCACAGATCCAATTCCCTAAATCAAGATACCTTCCTTGGGGGGGGGGGGGGGCTTCTGTGGGAGACGGCCTTGTTGAAAAAAAAAAAAATCCAGGGGAGCACTAAACCCCATTGTCTAAAAAAAAAAAAAAAAAACTGCTATTGCCCCAGCACTATATTATTATAATCAAGGGGGAAGGGCTAAACCCGGAGGATTATACAGCGCCTTGGGGGGAATGGATGTGGGAGGCATTCAGGCTTAATTCGGGGAACTGGAGCACAGATCCAATTCCCTAAATCAAGAGCCCCTCACCAACATCAAGGAACCTTCCTTGAGGGGCCCCCCCAGGCGCTGTATAATCCTCCGGGTTTAGCGCTTCCCCTTGATTATAATACCACCTCCAGATAGAGCAGAAACGACATCCCGATGGACACCAATGCGTGTCCTACCCCTTCTATTTCACAACCCATGCAAGAGTATTCCTCCACAATATTCTAATTCTTCCTTCCACGTCCCCATGTGTTAACTTTAAGAAATAAAAGCAATGGGCTTTGAGGATCAGTAGTCACTTATTTCTGTACATAGTCTTTTACAATGCAATATTTGTGGCCTTAGGGGCAATCGAGAGGTCCAATTGTTGCTCCCTCAGTATGTGTTGGATTGGAAGAGCCCAAAATTCATTCTGCTGTCATTCGCCGCCCCTCAAGGAAGGTTCCTTGATGTTGGTGAGGGGCTCTTGATTTAGGGAATTGGATCTGTGCTCCAGTTCCCCGAATTAAGCCTGAATGCCTTCCACATCCCCCCCCCCCCAGGTGCTGTATAATCCTCCGGGTTTAGCGCTTCCCCCTTGATTATAATAATAAATGTCATTCGCCGTGTTTCGGGCTACTTGCTGATACACTTCCGATCCTTTACCTGATGAATCATTTAATAAAAGTGTGCTTTTACGCGCTGATGTACTGTATCAAGTTTTTATTCCTTCCCAGCTGCATTGTACTGCAGCTCGTATTTATTTACACCTATGGTTTACAGTTTGCCGTTTATCTTTCTCCCTCCCATGCATGCTGTGTCTGATATAGAACACAGTAAAGTCCCAGGCAGCCACGGTAAAAAGCTCTGTTCCACAAGGCACAGTACTCGCTCTCAATTATTCCTCATTCTCATTTCTGAGAGATGAGTCATAATAGCTCCATGTCTTCCTTTGTGAATGACACCCGGATTACCATGGCAGTGACCTCCATCGAAGACACCACGAGACTAAGTGGACAGCAACCAAATCTTTGAATGGGCCACTGAAAAAACAATATGAAGTTCAACGAGGAGAAATTTCATCTGCTCAGATATGGGGAAACTTGTGAAATCAAAAATGTATCAGGGTGTACAAATTCTAGATATACAATAGAGCGGGAAAGTAATGTGAAGGACCTGGCCTTCAAAGACCACAACAATGTTTCCACCTCGTCTGCTAGGAAGCTGTATATCCCTTGTGGCTTAGCGCTTTTTTTTTTTTTATTATAATAATAATATGCTAGGAAAATGGTAGGATGGGTAATGAGAACCTTCAAGACTAGGGATGCCAAGCCCATGATTTTCTTCAAATTGCTTGTGCTCTCTAGGCTGGAATATTGCTGTACACGGCTCCCTTCAACACTGGCGACATTGCAGACCTGGGGAGTGTACAAAGAACATTCACTGCACATAAGTATGGTAAGGCACCTAAATTACTGGGAACGGTTGAAGGTCCTTGATCTGTATTCCCTGGAATGCAGGCGAGAGACATGCATGATATACACTTGGAAGGTCCTGGAGGGATTGGTACCAAACCCGCACAAGAAAATCACTCCCTATGAAAGCAAAAAACTCGGCAGGAGATGCAACATTCCCCCAACGAAAAGCAGGGGTGCAACGAGTACATTGAGAGAACACTTATTGTGTCTGGGGTCGAAGACTGTTCAACTGCCTCCCAGCCTACATAAGGGGGATTACCAATAGACCCCTGGCTGTCTTTAAGGTGGCACTGGACAGGCACCTCAAGTCAGTACCTGACCAACTGGGCTGTGGCTCGTATGTCAGATGCATGCAGCCAGTAGTAACAACCTGGTTGATCAGACCCTGATCCACCATGAGGCTAGTCTCAGACCAAGCCAAGGGGGCATTGACCCCTGAAACCCTCTCCAATTATTATAATCAAAAAGAAGCGCTAAGCCACAAGGGCTATACAGCGCTGCAGGGCAGGAAGGAAGCGAGGGCATCAGGTGGCAAAAGGGAGGTGGATGAGTAATAGGTTACGGATAGCAGTGGATGGTGAAAGGGTAAAGGGCAGCAAGAGACTGAGCTAGAAAGGGCTGAGGGGAGTGAGTAAGGTATCATCAGAGTTTGTGGAGTAAATCAGACGTTGTCAAGAAGTCAATGAGTCAGGATTAAAGGAGGGTCCATCAGCAAGAAGGGAAGGTAAAGAGAGAGTAGTAGAATGAAGACGGCGTTGGAGGTAAATTCTGCTTGCTCGTTGATAGAGAGGGCAGTCTAACAGAATGTGGCTAATCGATACTGGAACTTGACACTGCCCACAGAGAGGTACAGGGTGCCTCTCCATGAGATACCCGTGAGTAAGACGTGTGTGGCCAATGCGAAGACGGGAGAGAGTGGTCTCCCAACCACGCCACTGATGACAAGAAGACGGCCAGTAACCTATGCTCGGTTTAATAGAATGAAGTTTGTTACCAAGCAGAGTTGACCAACGTTGTTGCCAACGGGTGTGAAGGTGGGTAGCTATTGCAGCAAAATAGTCCAGAAATGGAACACCTCTATAGGAAATTGGTAGGTCATGTACTGCTGACCGCGCAGCAGTGTCTGCCTGTTCATTGCCCTGTACGTCGACATGACCAGGGACCCAACAAAAAATAATATCTATGCTTCGTAGAGATACGGCATAGCCAAAGTTGGATACGGAGAACTAGGGGGTGAGATGTATCAAATTTTCGTATAGCCTGCAGAGCACTAAGGGAGTCTGAGACTACCACAAATGATGACACAGGCATAGATGCGATACGAATAAGTGCTGCAAGAATGGCATACAGTTCAGCAATAAAAATGCTAGCCGAAGATAGTAAATGCCCCCGCACGACGCTGTCCGGAAACACTGCTGCAAATCCGACGTCGTCTGAAGACTTAGAGCCATCTGTGTACACAGCGGTGGCATGAGAATGGGAGTGGAAGTGATAAAGAAAAAGAGAGCGGGAAGCCACCGTAGGCAGTTGAGCTTTCGAGCAAGGGAGTGAGAAAGAACAGACCCGAACAGCTGGAACTTCCCAGGGGGGTAGGGAAAAGTGAGATACTACATGAACATATAAAGGTGGTAACTGAAGGGAAGACAAGAGTGAATGTAGGCGAAGAGAAAAGGGACGGAGCAAACGGGCGGCGAACGAATAAAGAATGTCTACTAATATCGGTGACCATTCTATAAATGGAAGGATTGTGGAGATCGTGAGAGCGTACATAGTAGCGAAGGCAATGGGCATCACGGTGATCAGACAAGGATGGAACATTCGCTTCTGCATAGAGGCTCTCAACAGGGGAAGAGTGAAAAGCACCAAGGCACAAACGTAATCCTTGGTCATGGATAGAGTTAAGGCTAGAGAGAGTAGCAGGAGAGGCCGCGGAATAAATCTGGTCACCATAATCGAGTTTCGATAAAACGAGGGCTGAATGTAGGCGAAGCAGAGTTCAACGACCAGCTCCCCAGGAAAGATGAGCAAGGGTTTTAAGAAGGTTTAGCCGGCTGTGACAAGTTGCCTTCAGAGGTAATGTGAGGTTTCCAGGATAACCTACGGTCAAAGAGAAGGCCTAGAAACCTGACTATCACGTTCGGGGATACGGGAGCCATAGAGATACAAAGGATGATCGGAGATGACAGAGCGTCTAGTGAAAGTAATTTGGTGAGTTTTGGTACTTGAAAATTTAAACCCATGCGTGGTGGCCCAAGTGGAAACATGGTCGACTGCATGCAGGAGAGAAACTGCAATGAGACGACAGTCAGCGCCTACACAAGCAATAGCGAAGTCATCAACATAAAGTGATGACCAAATATTGGGTGGAAGAACAGAGGCCAAATCATTTATAGCAAGGAGAAAAAGTGTTGTACTTAGAACACATCCCTGAGGGACACCTTCAGCTTGGACGAAGTCCGGGGAAAGAACATTATTGACTAACACGGAAATGTCTGTCAGTTAAAAAGTTCTTAAGGAAGGATGGTAGATTGCCTCGGAGGCCTAAGGAATGGGCCTGGGCCAAAATATTATACCTCCAAGTTGTCATATGCCTTCTCAAGGTCAAAAAATATGGCAATAACCGAGTGATTATTCGCAAAGGCATTACGAACATACGTATCCAAGCGTAGTAAGGGGTCTATGGTAGAACGACCCTTACGAAAGCCATATTGACTAGCGGAGAGACTGTTGTGTGTCTCTAAATACCACATTAAACGTCGATTTACGAGACGTTCCATCACTTTGCAAACTGCACTAGTAAGAGCGATGGGACGATAGTGGGAGGCATCATGTCCTGTAGTACCCGGTTTGCTGAAAGGGAGAACAATGGCAGATTTCCACAGCTGGGGAAGAACTCCTTGTGCCCAAATAAGATTGAAGAGGTGTAAGAGGACTACAAGGGCTGACCGATGTAAATGTTGTAACATACAAATATGAATATGAATGTCGTCAGGCCCAGCTGCCGATGATCAGCAAGCTGAGAGCGTTGCCTCTAGTTCTTGAAGTGTAAAAGGCACATTATACTGTTCTCTGAGAGAAGAAAAGTCCAAGGGTACTAACTCTCTGGCAGACTTTGAGGAAAGAAACGAGGGGCATAGATGGAGCCCCCGGGAAATACGGACCAGATGTGTGCCAAGTTCAATGGCAACGTCGAGAGGGTTTGCTACATCAACACCAGCGACCCGTAGAACAGGAGCCGGGTCAGGAGAGTATTTACCACTCAATTTCCTCACTTTTTTCCAGACTGCACTCATAGAAAAAGCAGAGGTGATGGTGGAAACAGTCTCGCCAACAAGTGCGTTTAGCTTCACGGATGACACGGCAAGCGATCGCACGCTTCTGCTTAAAATCAAGAAGTCTCTCAGCGGTTCTATTGTACCGGTACCTGCCCCATGCAGCGCGTTTCAAACATACTGCACGAGCACAAGCACGAGACCACCAAGGCACGCACTTCTGAGAATGCCTGCCTGAGGTTTGGGGTATAGAAGAGAAGCTGCGGTATAAACTGACGTCGAGAAGAGGTGTAGGAGCTCATCAATGGAGGACGAAGAAGGAACCTCACTAAAAGCAGTGAGGTGCGAGTAAAGATCCGAATTTGCCCGATCAAATTGCCAGCGAGGGCTACGGAAAGGTGGTGAATAGGAAGGAGAAGTAAGAATGATTGGAAAATGATCGCTGTCATGTAAGTCCGGTAGAACAGACCAGGTGAAGTCTAGTGCAGTGGAGGAAGAGCAGACTGATAGATCGATGCAAGAGAGAGTATGAGTACGAGGATCAAAATGGGTGGGAGTACCCGTATTTAAAACATGGAGGGGGTGAGAGGCGAGAAAAGCCTCCAACTGGACGCCACGTGAGTCACAATGAGACCCCCCCAGAGGAAATGGTGGGCATTAAAATCACCAAATAACAGAAGTGGTGGTGGTAAGGATGAAACAAGAAAGGCAAAGTCTGGGATAGAAAATGCTCGAGAAGGAGAGAGATATAAAGAACATATTGTAAACCACTTATTCAAGTGGATACGGGCTGCAGTGTAATGCAGCGAGGTATGGACAAATAGTTGACAGTACGGAATATCATTGCGTAGAAGAAGGGCACTTTCATTAAAGGTCCCATCTGAGAAAGGATCCTAAGAATACAATAAATTATAGCCTGAGATAGGTTGGAAAACAGCCGAGTGTAATTTTGGTTCTTGTAAGCAAGCACCAACAGGGGAAAACCTGGAAAGCAACATCTGAAGCTCACCCCGATTACCCCTGAGGCCGTGGATATTCCACTGTAAATAGGCCATGATTGGCGATGAAGAAAATACCAGGAATCCGTAGGGAAAGGCACTTACGGACTAGAGGGGTTAGAAAAGTCAACGTGTGGTGGCACTGCAAGACGTTCAAGCAGCGAAGGAACGGAGCGTTGCGACGAATGGGGTTGTGAAGATGGAGGAGAGGGAAGAGAAGGAACAGGAAGTGAATCAGTGTCCATTGAAGGTTTAGTCTCTGCAATATATTCTGAAATGGCTTCAAGTGTTTCTGAATTCAAAGATGTATGGGAGACCATATTGGAGATAGAAGGGGGAGGGTGAGTAAAGATTGGGACAGTAATGGACTGTACCAAAGTAGAGGGGGAGGAAAGTGTAAGGGACTGGAGATGAAGTGTGGGGGGGGGACAGAAGAGGCAGAAACCTGGGAGGTGGCAGAAGAGGGAGAAACTTGGGAGGGGACGGGGGTGGAAGGCATAGTACGAGGAGGAGGGTGAATCTCCACACTTGTAATAGAGCCAGAGAGAGGGGAAGAACTAGGCCCAGAGACTGGAAAGGTAAAGTGTGGAGGTGGAAGAAGGGAAGGAAGGGGCAAAGAAGATTTGAGCAATGTGGATTTTTTGGACTTCTGAGAAGTAGAGGGGCGACTGGTATTAGGTGTCGTATGAGGTCTTGTCGATACTGGGGCTTGTGAGGAAGAGAAGATGTAAGAACAGACTGAGTTGTAGTCGGGATGTCAGAGCCAAGGACAGCAAAAGGATTAGATGCCGGAGTGGCTCTGGGAGGGGTAACAACAGAGGAGGCTGCAGAAGATGGGACCCCAGAAGTGGGGGGATGTTTTGAAACACGAGAATAAGAAACACGGGGTAGTCTCCCTTGGAGGTGGAGATGAGTAACTGCCATAGCATAAGGGAGACCTTCTGCCTCTTTGAGGCAACGGATTTCACGTTCATTTAAGTAGACCTGGCAACGGCGGGAGTACAAAGGGCGAGCTTCATTACAATTAAGGCAAGATGGAGGTTGACTGCAAGATGTATTAGAATGGTCGTCGGCACCAGTGGGCATTCGGCCATAGATCTGCAATATTTCGCTGGGTGACCAAAACGCCAGCAATTTCTACACTGTTGCGGTGTAGGTATCACCTTTCGAACTTGTAACCGATGTCCCGCGACACAGAGGACGGGAGTTCTCGGCTGTCAAAAGTTAAACGAGCCACATTGCAAGGGTAACGTCTCCGCCCCCTCAGGGAAGGTTCCTTGATGTTGGTGAGGGGCTCTTGATTTAGGGAATTGGATCTGTGCTCCAGTTCCCCGAATTAAGCCTGAATGCCTTCCACATCCCCCCCAGTGCTGTATAATCCTACGGGTTTAGCGCTTCCCCTTGATTATAATAATAATAACGTCTCCGCCCACGGGCAGGAAGGACATAAGTGACTACTTTGAGGATTGGGAGATCCTGGAGTTCCAGCTGTTCAAGAATGTCATTGCCACATGACTGGAAATTCTGTTGGACTATGGTATGGGGCAGAATGACAGTACCACTACAGGAATTGAGAGAGAGATGTTTTTCAATAGTGATAGTAGTAGTATCGATATTCGAAAGGAGAGAAAGATCATGAGCTTGGGTAGCATTCTGGACAGTGACGATGCGCGTACCGCTTTTGAGAGCATGAAATGAAATATCTCTACCAACATGACGCAGGAGCGCTTTGCCAATACTATGGTCAGAAAGGTAGGCAGAAGAAGAAGTCGGTCTTAAAGAATTTAGTCCATTGTGTGGTCCGAAACTGAGCGTGGAGAGGGAGTGCATGACGTGTCGGTCTTTTCCGAGTAGAATGGGAAGGTAACGAAGGAGCATCATCAGGAGATTGATGTTGGCGTTTAGGAGTAGGACCGGAGTTGGTCCGGTGTGAAATGGGCAGGCGATTCGAAAATTGCCGTACCATAGAGGGAGAAGCCGGAACCATAGTCAAAGGAGAGCAGAGTTCAGACAAATCGAAGGAGTCAGTCGAAGCCCTGGTACCTGAAGCAGGTGAGGAAACAGCACCAGCAAGAGGTACAGGGGCATCAGGAGTGTCCGAAGAGTGGTCTAAAAACAAGGCAGGGTCAGAATGGGGTGCGGTATCAAGAAGGGGCCCGGGGGTAGTGGGTTCATGGATTGGGTTCTCCATGGTTAGGTTACTCCTTTGCTTTCTTTTTTTTTTTTCTTAAAAACAAAAAGAAAAGAAAATAAAAATAAAAAAAAAGAAAAAAGGGGGGGGGGAGCGGGGAGGAATAGTTCCCAGGAGGAATGAAAGGGCCGGAAATCTCCCTCCGCGCCCAAGAGGACCTCAGCACTGCTAGTAGCGCAGATGCAGCATGGAACCCGTGCCATACCCTACCCTTCATGCCAGTAAACCAGCAATCCGGGATAGCAACCTCACATCTGCCGAGCTACCTCGGTGGACAAGAGAGAGGGCGGCCAGATATCCACCACAAAGCATACCTCCTTCGGCCACCACCCCCGGAATCCGAAAGGTGGCTTCCAGAGATACACCAGTCTCCCGAAAGACACCCAAAGCTACTCTTATATCACACCCTTTACTTCATCATTCCACCAATCACTCCTCTTTCCACCTGCCCCCACCCTCTTATAACCACAAACTTCTGCCCCACATTCTAATACTGCATTTTTAAAACTATTCCAACCCTCTTCAACCCCCCCACTACTCATCTTTGCACTAGCCCACCTTTCTGCCAACAGTCGCTTATATCTCCCCCGAACTTCCTCCTCCCTTAGTTTATACACTTTCACCTCCCTCTTACTTTTTGTTGCCACCTTCCTCTTTTCCCATCTACCTCTTACTCTAACTGTAGCTACAACTAAATAATGATCCGATATATCAGTTGCCCCTCTATAAACATGTACATCTTGGAGCCTACCCATCAACCTTTTATCCACCAATACATAATCTAACAAACTACTTTCATTACGTGCTACATCATACCTTGTATATTTATTTATCCTCTTTCATAAAATATGTATTACTTATTACCAAATTTCTTTCTACACATAGCTCAATTAAAGGCTCCCCATTTACATTTACCCCTGGCACCCCAAATTTACCTACTACTCCCTCCATAACATTTTTACCCACTTTAGCATTGAAATCCCCAACCACCATTACTCTCACACTTGATTCAAAACTCCCCACGCATTCACTCAACATTTCCCAAAATCTCTCTCTCTCCTCTACACTTCTTTCTTCTCCAGGTGCATACACACTTACTATAACCCACTTTTCACATCCAATCTTTATTTTACTTCACATAATCCTTGAATTAATACATTTATAGTCCATCTTTTCCTGCCATAGCTTATCCTTCAATAATATTGCTACTCCTTCTTTAGCTCTAACTCTATTTGAAACCCCTGACCTAATCCCATTTATTCCTCTCCATTGAAATTCTCCCACCCCCTTCAGCTTTGTTTCACTTAAAGCCAGGACATCCAGCTTCTTCTCATTCATAACATCCAAAATCATCTCTTTCTTATCATTTGCACAACATCCACGCACATTCAGACTTCCCACTTTGACAATTTTCTTATTCTTTTTAGTAATCTTTACAGGAAAAGGGGTTACTAGCCCATTGTTCCCGGCATTTTAGTTGACTTTTACAACACGCATGGCTTACGGAGGAAAGATTCTTATTCCACTTCCCCATGGATATAAAGCTGGATTCTGGTGACCAAATCTATTCTGCAGCCTCTTCCACATTAAGGTCTCCGTCTGTGCCTTGGTGCCTTTCATTCACCCCGTTGAGAACCTCTATGCAGCAGCGAATATTCCATCCTTGTCTGATCGCCGTGATGCTCATTGCCTTCGCTATTGTGTTCAATCTCATGACCTCCACAATCCTTCCATATATAGGATGGTCACTGATGTTAGTAGACATTCTTTATTTGTTCATCGCCCCTTTTCTTTCCACCTCCATTAGCTCGTCTTCTCTTCAGTTACCACCTTTCTATGTTCATGTAGCATCTCAATTTTCCCTGCCCCCTTGGGAATTTCCAGCTGTTCGAGTCTGTTCTTTCCCATTGCCATGTGCAAAAGCCCAACTCCCTATGGAGGCTTCCCGCTCTCTTTTTCGTGACCACTTCTGCTCTCATTCTCTTGTCATTGCAGTGTACACCGATGGTTGCAAGTCTTCTGACGGCGTCAGATTCGCAGCAGTGTCGTGCGAGGACATTTATCCTTGGCTAGCATTTTTATGACTGCATTGTATGCCATTGTTTGAAGCACTTATCCATATAGCATCTATGCCCACGTCACCATTTGTGGTAATTTTAGACTCCCTTAGTGCTTTACAGGCTATACGAAAATTTGATACACCTCACTCCCTAGTTCTTCGTGTCCAACTTTGGCTATACCTTATCTCTAGCAAACACAAAGATATTGTTTTTTGCTGGGTCCCTGGTCATGTTGATGTACAAGGCAATGAACAGGTAGACACTACTGTGCAGTCATCAGTACATGACCTCCCAGTTTCACATAGAAGTGTTCTATTCACAGACTATTTTGCTGAAATTGCTACCCACCTTCACACCCGTTGGCAACAACGTTGGTCTGAACTGCTCCATAACAAACTTCATTCTACTAACCCGAGTACCGTATAGGTTTCTGGCCGTCTTCTAGTCATCAATGTTGGGGTTGGGAGACTACTCCCGTCATCATCTCTGCTCTGCTGCCCTTCTGTACCTTCCCTTCTTGCTGATGGACCCTCCTTTAATCCAGACTCTCTCAATGACTTCTTGACAGCGACTGATTTACTACACAAACTGATGATGCCTCTAGCACTCTCCTCCATCCTTTCTACCTTAATCTCTTGCTACCTTCTACCCCCTGCACTATCCACTGCCCCACTACACTACATACCCTAATATACATCCCTCTCCCTCTTGCTGCCCATTTCCCCTGTATCCTTCCCTGCCCTGCTGCACTGTATAACCCTTGTGGTGTAGCACTTCCTTTGATTATAATAATCCCCAATTTTAATGTATACAGTTGGAGCAGATCAACCTCGAAGCATTTTTCATGTAGTTCCCACACTTCTAGTGTAGGAAGTGATGGTGGTGCTTTGGCACTGTTGTACTTGTCTTCTACAATACAGTACAAGCGTGCAGCAAGGCCTGACAACACTGCGAGATTCAAACCCCTTAAGGTTCCTTGAAGCTGGTGCAGGGCTTTTGATCTAGGTTATTTGATCTGTACTCCAGTTCCCTGAATTAAGCCTGAATACCTTACACCCCCCCCCACAGGCACTGTATAATCCTACGGGTTTAGTGCTTCCCCTTTGATTATAGTAATAATGTGCGATGCAACTCCTCACTACCACACTTCATGTTGACTAGTACTTCATGTTGCAAGCTATGCAATATGAAGTACTAGTCAACTACTACTACTGTTGCCTTGACCATTTGCAATTTTTGCAAAGTACTAGTCAATTATTTCTAACATTTGCAAACGTAAATGAAAGGGAAAATATCCCCACCATTTATGCCAAAAGAGATGCTGAGTTCTTAGTCACGCAATCACCCTATTTTGTGAGTAGGATCTCTTCCAAGGAAGAGGTCCCTAATCCTAGGCACAAACCTCACTGCCAAATTAAGGCGACCATGTTGGGGAAATGTGAAACATTTGTATGACTATAGGATGAACAAAGGTTTTTCAGAATAAAATACTGAAAATGAAGTGGTTATCACTATATATTTTTAAACTGTGATGCACATAATAGGAACATAGATTTATATTAAAAGTGGATTTATGTCGGGAAGAAAATTAATTTTGTAATGTTTACTGTGTCTTGAATCATGTTCTGACATTTCTGAAAAAGCTGTTTATAAGACTGGAATGAAAGTGAAAATCTCTCTACTCACTCCTTGGGATATTTAAAACAATGAACTTTTAAACCGTGAGATATATGCAACTTCTGGTTTATCATAGGAGCACTGAACTTGAACTCGCACAAACTTTCAAGAACTGTTTTCTGCAGTAATGTAATATTTGTGGACACCTACTGCTAATTTTAATAACTGGGTGGAATATTTACAATCTTTCAAATTGTTCAGGCACTTGTCTTCTCCAAGGCTTGGTTTGAATGACACATTAAGGAATGGCAGATATGCCTGAAAGGAATGAATGATATTTAGAAATTTTACACAAAAGGGTAAAAAAAAAACTGACAGAAGGTAAAGGAGAAAATAACGAAAGAAAAATGTAAGGTTTAGCATCATATAAAAATGTAAATGGTTCTGCAGTGAATGTAGCCAAACATGACCCATTAAGTTGGAAGATTAATCTTCCTTTACTCTTCAACCAAGGGATAACAAGGGGTCAAATGCCTATGATACAAATTGCAGTACCTCACATTGAAAAAATTTCAATAGTTGCCATTACTTTGATTCAATACTAGCAATTGCAGAGAGCAAACTAAACAATCTAAGATGTTTGACAATTTGCATCATATAATCATCCTATTAATGAAATGCAGGTGCTGTATTATTTTTCCAGATGACACATGTAAAAAATATAAAAATACAAATTCTTCACTGGCTTTCAGTGTTAATGTGTCAAAGAAGATAACTACACAAAAAGATAACTATTCTCAAGATACTACTTTTTTTTTTACATTCTTATACCTGCTTAGTCAGTTCTTCGTACAAATTTAGTCATCAATAGTCCACTAACCGAATTCTACCAATTCGTCCCCAATCATCTCTGAAACAAAAAAAATATAAACGGTAAATATGAAAATTGTATGAACCGAGACTCTGCTATCTACCAGTAAAACGAAAGCATCAGTAATCAGATGTAAAGCTAAACCTGTCCCTGAATGATAATTTAGATAATACAGCATTAGCATTTTCTCTATGGCATAACCACATACTCTTCAAATTAAAGCTATGATTATTTTTTTTTTACCTTTGGTTCCTTTTTTCTGATCATGTGTGCCAGTATGGGGCTTTTGATCTAAGGAATTGGACCTGGTCAACCCTTTCCTTAGACTGAACCTGAATGCCTTTCATTCCTCCTAGTACTGCATGACCCTTATGGGTTTAGCACTCGCCAGATGACTAATATAGAAATGAGTGCCATAAACCTATTTTTTTTTTTTTTTTTTACATTTTTTGGGGCAATTCAAACTGAGCTATAACTAAAAAATATAGCTTAGTTGGCTGTCACATGTAGAATCTTTTCTCATGAAACACTGTAATACAGTGTCAAGGCAAAGTCCATTTAAAATCCACAATAGGATGAGGAAAAGAGCTCTCATTTTCAGTACTAGACCAACTGGATGTTGATTACTTGGGCAATACTAGCACAAGTAGGAAACAGAACAACAAAGAGACTAGTTGGATGTTAGTTAATTATATTTCACCTCTTTTCAAAAAGTACAATAGCCAAGTAGACAACTCCTACATGTCATATTACATAGCATAATAAAGAAACTAGTAGGCCTACTGGCCCATATTAAGCAGGTTCTATTTCTGTAACCAATCACCAAGTTATCCTACCACAGCTATCAACACTTAAGCTACCACCACAGTCATCACCTAAGCTATACCACAGCCATCACCTAAGCTATCAGCACAGCTATTATCACCTAAGCTACCACCACAGTCATCACCTAAGCTATCAGCACAGCTATCACCACCTAAGGTATCACACCACAGCCATCACCTAAGCTATCACACCACAGCCATCACCCAGGTTATCACACCACAGCCATCACCTAAGCTACCACCACAGCCATCACAGAGATGATCCGACAGAAGAATCATCTGGCTGATTTCTCATGAAAGAATGACAAATTTAATCCAGACCTACAGTAATCATCCTCATCAAATATAATATTTCTCATTAATCTGAACATGGTCTTGTATCTATAAAAACACAATTGGGGAAACAGAATTAAAGTGGTAATTGCAGCTCCTAGATTCACTGGTACCTCAAGGGCCAAATGTTCCAGAAAGGGTAACCAAACTACTACCACAGAAAGAGTAACTAGTCTACAAATGTATACCTTAAAGAATGCAACCAAGCACAGTAATTGCCAATCCAATGTCTAGTAGAAGAAATTAGCAAAAATATTTGCCATGTCACAAATTCAGTTTACAGCTTTGGCTAAGCCAGAGGATGATCGCTTTAGTACAGGAGATATTTCTCACGACAAAGTTTTCCCATTCCACCTTACTAAGATATAATACCCAACCAATGGAACAGATATTTTTGATAAGTCCAATGGCTGTCTGTGTCACCACCTTCCATGATTTATTCTTGACTTAAATAACTATTTTACAGCAATTTGTTTCTCACTCCATTTCCCTTGAAAAGTATACAATCTATTTTATAGGTTGTATTAATTTCCATTTATAAATTCCTGAAGTGAAACTGCAAGTTTAGACAATTATCATACTATACAAGCCTTACCTGTCTTCTTCATTAAAATTCTGTCCATGCTGTTGTCTTCTGTTTGCTTGTGTATTGTAATCCCTTTGATAACGCTCCCTGTAGTCTCTTTGCTGGCCTTCTCTCTGTGGGTTATCTCTGTGATAACTACGATGCTGGTAATCCCTTTGGTAGCCATGCTGGTAATCTCTTACATAGCCATGTTGATAATCTCTGAACACTTGCACGTCTTGCTCTGGCCGATCCCAATCTCTTTCTCTCTCCTGATCCCGAAATTTCTTTCTCCTGAAGCTGGTACCAGCATTTGTTGCACTATTACTACTGGAGTTATATTCCCTACCTCTGCTTCTGCTACGACTTCTTCTGTTACCAGGATAACGGTCTCTGTCACGATCCCTGTGAAAAGGTACCAACAAGCTTAAACATTTATCACTCTTCCCCACTTTCATGGGTCGTATAGCACAGCCAAACGAAATTAAAGACAAGAGAAAGGGTGAGCTATCCAGTGATGCACTACCTTTCACATTACCTACTACACTGCATAATTGAAAAAACAAAAACAAAAACTCAGGTTAAGAAACACATGCTGCAGAGTAACCTTTTATTGGGAGAACACTGCACTGTGCACAGCTTAATTCATGCTTTGATAAAGCTCTACACAGCATAACATTCCTCAAATAAATATTGCTCTGCAACGTGCCTTTTCTTCACTACTGTCAGCAGTATGCCATTTAGATCCAGCTCAAACGCTATGCATTGCAACATATACAAAATGTCTATCACTGATTGCAAGTAAACAAGCTACTAATCTTCTCACAAAAATATACATATTTTTTAACAAGTCAGCCATCTCCCACCAAGGCAGGGTGACCCAAAAAGAAAAAATCCTCAAAAAGAAAATACTTTCATCATCATACAACACTTTCACTTCACTCACACATAATCACTGTCTTTGAAGAGGCATCCAGATACAACAGTTTAGAAGCATATATAACATACCCCTCCAAACTGCCAATATCCCAAACCCCTTCTTTGAAGTGCAGGCATCGTACTTCCCATTTCCAGTACTCAAGTCCGGCTATATAAAAATAACTGGCTTCCCTGAATCCCTTCACTAAATATTATCCTGCTCACACTCCAACAGCTCGTCAGGTCCCAAAAACCATTCATCTCCATTCACTCCTATCTAACATCTCTCACATGCTTGCTGGAAGTCCAAGCCCCTCACCCACAAAACCTCCTTTACCCCCTCCCTCCAACCTTTTCAAGGACGACACCTACCCCGCCTTCCTTCCCCTACAGATTTATACGCTCTCCAAGTCATTCTACTTTGATCCATTCTCTCTAAATGACCAAACCACCTCAACAATCCCTCTTCAGCCCTCTGACTAATACTTTAAGCAACTCCACACCACCTCCCTATAATTTTTACAATCTCTTTTGTCCCTCTTCCCGTTATATAAAGGAACTATACATGCTCTCTGCCAATCCCTAGGTGCCTTCCCCTCTTTCATACATTTATTAAACAAAAATACCAACCACTCCAACACTATATACCCCCTTGCTTTTAACATTTATGTCATGATCCCGTCAGTTCCAGCTGCTTTACCCCTTTTCATTCTACGTAATGCCTCATGCACCTCCCCCCACATTCGCATCCTGCTCTTCTTCACTCCTAAAAGATGCTATACCTCCCTGGCCAGTGCATGAAATTACTGCCTCCCTTTCTTTGTCAATATTTAGAAGTTCCTCAAAATATTCCCACCATCTACCCAATACCTCCAGCTCCCCATCAACTAACTCCCCTACTCTGTTTTAACTGAACTTCACTCTTTCCCTAGGCTTTCTTAACTTGTTTATCTCACTCCAAAATTGTTCTTTTCTGCAAAATTATTTATTAACGCTCTCTCTCTCAATATGATATGGCTTTCTAGCAAGTCTGATAATCTATGCTAATAAGGCAATAATGGCCCATTACATTGTGAAGGGCAGTGAAATTGAGGCAGCTTGCTTGTACTGACAGTGTACAACCAATGATAATTCCACAAGCAAAGCTTATCATAACATGAAGAAAGTACACAAGGAAAACATGTAATATTCCTGATCTATTATGTTCTCTTCAAAAAATTATCCCTAGTCCTTCAAAAATTATCGTTACCATCTCACTCCAGGGCTGTGCGATTTTGATCTCCTCCTATATGACTCGCGATATCTCTCGGGAGGAGGATCCCAGTGAGAAGAATTCCACTGACGATGTTGGGTGTCCCTATTCCAGTCAGCAGAGGGATTGCGTTCCCTGCCACGAATAGTATCACCAGCCCATCTGCCCGACGTAGTCTGCAATAAAATTGGAAGGTGCAATTTTTGAGGGAGGGGGGGAGTAGTAGTAGTAAGAAAGGGTTAACCAAATGTGACCAAATTTACAATGATGTTCATGGTATGTAAATGTGAATAGTAAAGTAGAATTTTACTGTTCATTAATGGTGTTCCTTATAAGACTATGCAAAACACACTACTCTAAACCTGAAAAATGTTTTAAGGTTATGAGAACATTATTTTTTTTTTTTACCATTATGGATAACAGTAAAATAATTTCTCCTAGCAATTCTTTGAGAGTAACATGTTTTTAAATGGCAGAAGAATTTATTTTAAGAGGGATATAAATGGTTTGATCAGAATGTTAAACATTACTGATGATAATGTTAAGATTCACAAAAAATCCTAAATTTCCTTTCCCCACTAAGTTTTTTTTAATTACAAAAGCACTGAAATTCAACTCGTGTCATACTTACCCAACAGCAATGACAAACTCAAGCCAAGGAATATGTCTCAATTGTCACCGACCTGCTTTGGATGTAAAGGGGATTTTGACCGAGATTTTGATCTCTGATGAGATTTCGACCTTTGACGAGATTTCGACCTTTGTCTTGATTTTGACCTAGACCTTGAGCGGGACACAGATCGGGAAGCAGAGCCTGAATGAGACCTTGATCCATCAGAGCTTGAATCTCCTTCTTGAAGCCGATGCCTCTTTTCCCGCTCCCTTCAGCATGTGAGAATTCCATGTAAAATTGGTCTTGTGAACACCATACTGGTGGCTAATAACTATGAAATCTAATTCTTGTATTTATAACTTTCCATATTATGCATTCTGATATAAGACAGTTTATATTTCAAAATACAAAATTATTTTTTTTATAAAATAAAACAATGAAAGTAAACAAAGGGGGTGAGAGACGAAGCTTGACTCTAACCTCCGTCTTAGCCTGATGGCCATTTCTCTTAATTCTTCTTCTCTATCCTGACGCTCTTGCTCTGCCTTTTCTGCTCGCTCTCTTTCAAGCCTTTTGTCAGCCTTGACTGAGAATTGTGTTAAAATCAGTTTTCAAAATTAAAGCAAGAATTCATATGTATTATAAAACAGTACCCAAATATATGCTAAGAGCATAGCCTGATGTGTGTATAGGACGACCCCCCAGCCTTCTGTCAAAAAACTTCACTTTAAACCTACCCTAGTTTTTGAGTAACAGCAGAACAATATTTGTAAATTAAATTATGGTACATCCAAGTCAGTCGGGTCCTGCAGTGTTCATTTATTCTTATGTTTTTGAGTCCAAAACTTACAGTAATTAATAAATTTCAAACTTTGAAAAATATTACCCATGAATAAGTGAATACCTCTCCTTGGCAACAAGGCAGGGCATAAAACAGTCCATATTAGAGTACATTTGGTACTTAAAACATCTGGCATTATAGAAATTAAGGTTCACTTAAATTTAAAAGTTTAGCTACCAAAGAATGGAAAAGCAAGATCATTAAACTTGCTACAAGTCTTAACTATCAGCTATCATTTATTCATTTCCTTCAGACTACAAAACATCCATTTATATTGAAATTATATATAAAGACTATTAACCCATTGACTGTCGCAACCCCCAATCCTGAGGTGTCTCCTGGTGTCGCAAAATTTAAAAAAAAAAAAAATTATTTTTTCTAATGAAATGATAGAGAATCTTTTCCCGATTGTAATGACACCAAAAAAAACGAAATTTGATGGAAAACTGACGGAATTAAGCTCTTGCGAAGTTAACGACCTCGGCGCTGTTTACAAATTGGCAATTTCGCCCACTTTGAGCCCTATTTTCGGCTAATTCCATTGTTCCAGTCGCCCAAACTCATAACTATTTCTTTAGAACTCCATTTTGTCTATCGATTGAGTACAAGAAACTGCCCATTTACCGATTTCAACTACCTAATAATGTGGTCAGAAATTTGCAATTTGGCCAATTTCACGAAAACTAAAAAATATGACAATTTCAAAATAAGGTCCAGAATGAACAATGCAGACATTCCTGGCTCTAAAATAACATTTTCTTTGCTCATCAGCCATGTCTCCAGGCCCCTCTGATATTACTCTTGCTTTCTATTTTGAATTTTTATTCAAACAAAAAATAGAAGACTTACTATTATGCAGACTACTGCAATACTGTAATAATTGTATAAATAACATCAACCCATTCATGACTGCATATTAGAATGGCTAGTTGGACATTTATTGGACAATGGCATCATTTGTTTACTTTTGAACATTGGCAAAAATCAAACATTTCCCCTACTTTGAGCTCCATTTCTAGGTTCTTTTTATAGTAAAATCAATCAAAATCACCTCTATTTCTATAATATGTTTTCCATTCTATCAAATGAGACCAAGAAAACGAGAATACAACCATAAATACTATACGAAAATAGACCACAAATTCGACATTTCAATTAAAAAAAAAACGGTTGGAGTTTTTTTTTTCTCATTATGCACTGCGTGCTCCAGGATTTTTTTTATATGGTGCACACTGACCACACAGACCCATTCTCTCACATGTGGGCCTACCAGCTTTCTCCTGCTTGATTTGAAGCCGCTAGAATTTATGAGTATATATACGTCAAACACGGTACCTCGTAAGACGTATATATACGGCCGCGACAGTCAAAGGGTTAAAAAAAAAAAAAAAAAAAAAAAGTTATGCACCAAGGTAGGGTGTTCCAATTCGAAAAGAGGAAAAATTTTCACTGCCACTCATTCAATTACTGTCTTGTCAAATCATGAAAACCCCTTGCCTCTACTCTCTTATCTTATGAACTCGCAAAAACCTTTGATATACCTCTGATGAGTTTTGAGAATCTTTGTACTCTGGGAGCCTGGCCATGGGCCAGCCTATTCGTTGTTCAAGCCCCTAGCACTCAAAACCTCCTTTACCACTTCCCTCTAACCTTTCCTGGGATGAACCCTACCCCATCCTTTCTACCACACTAAATATATACACCATTTAGTCATATTTTGCTCCATCCTCCCTGAATGCCCAAACTGCCTCAACATCTCTTGTCAGCCCTCTGAATAATACTTTTAGTAACCCCACATCGAATCTCCAAACTCATTCTTTTCATAATACAGTGGGCCCTTGAGTTATGATGGGCTTGAGTTGTGATAATTTTGAGTTATGATTTACCCTTCAAAGAAATTTAGTTTCGAGTGCGACAAAAAATTTGAGATAGTGTATATGAGGGTCGGTGGGTGAAGTGAGCCCAGAGACAAGACAGGGTGATAAAACTGTCTTAACCCTTTCAGTGGCCATCACATAAAACTACATCACTGAGTCCAAGGGCCCTTAGTTCAAATTCATGGGCTCAGCTCATAAAGACAAGCCGAGTGGTAAATTTGGGCCTAGATACGAGAGAATGGGTCTGTGCAGCGAGTGTGCAAAGTATAAAAAAAAAAAATCCCGACCCACAAGGTGAACGACGGTAAAAGCAAAACTAACCACGTGAATGGTTTAAAATAGTGACTTGTGTTTTCTAGGATGGTTTTTATGAATTCATTGGCTGTTTCATAGTATCATTTGATAGAAAGAAAGACGTACTACTTAACCCGTAAACAGTCCAAGCAGATCTACGTTCACATGTGCAGTGCTAAAAAAAAAAAAAAAAAAAAGTAGATCAAAGTTTTTTTACACATTTTCAAATGTAGAAAAACAAAAAGAAGATCTACTTTTCTTACATACTTTCAAATGTTGAAAAAACGTATACATGTATATACGTTTCGACCATTTACGGGTTAAATAGCAATGAATTTAACTGGTGTTTCAGAACTGTAAGTAGCTTGAAATTGGGCTCGAAGCAGCAAAAATATTCAATTTTTGTGAAATTTCCAGAGGATGGGTAAGGGCCCCCCTCTTACAACCCCCCCCCCCCCAAGTCTGTTTTATAGATTTTTAATAGGCCAGACTCAGTTATTGGGATGCCATAAACCATGACTAATCATTCCTGGTTATATTTTATTATCTGGGAAGAAGAGAAAATTTTCTAATTTTGTGTGATTATGAATTCAAAATGGAAGGCAAGTGTAATATAAGAGGCCTGGGAATGTGATTAATGAACAGAGGAAATGTTTTAGTGCCAGGAATATCTATATTGCTTATTTTGCACTATTTTTAAATTGGTATCTTTAATTTTGAGTAAAATTGACCAAATTATTGACTTCTGTGCACTTTACATGTAATAGTTGAATGGGCAATTTCTTGTGGGTAATCAATATGGGAGGCATACTACCAAACATTTAAGAATTAACAGTCTTCTGTGATGTATTCTATCAAAGGCCTTACTGAAATCCAAGTAAACATAATACAGTGGACCCCCGCATAACGTTGGCATCGCATAGTGCTAAATCCGCATAGCGATACATTTTATCGCTAAAATTTTGCCTTGCATAGTGCTAAAAAATTCGCTCGACGCGATTCATCCAAGACACGTCCATGCGGCCTGAGCCAGCCTCATTTGTTCTGCCAGTGGCATTGTTTACAAGCCAACCTCCGCGGTAACATTTAAGCATGCAATTGGAACATTTCATATTACAGCCTTTTTATAGTGATTTCACCTGAAAAAAAGTGACCATCGGCCCCAAGAAAGCTTCTAGTGCCAACCCTACAGGAATAAGGGTGGGAATTACTATGGAGATGAAGAAAGAGATCATTGCTAAGTATGAAAGTGGAGTGCGTGTCTCCGAGCTGGCCAGGTTGCATAGTAAACCCCAATCAACCATCGCTTCTATTGTGTCCAAGAGAACGGCAATCAAGGAAGCTGTTCTTGCCAAAGGTTTAACTGCGCTTTCGAAACAGAGATCGCAAGTGATAGATGTTGAGAGACTGTTATTGGTGTGGATAAACAAAAAACAGATAGCAGGCGATAGCATCTCTCAAGCGATCATAAGTGAAAAGGCTACGAAGTTGCACGAGGATTTAATTAGAAAAATGCCTGCAACTAGTGGTGACGCGAGTGAATTTAAGGCCAGCAAAGGTTGGTTTGAGAGATTTAAGAGGCGTAGTGGCATACATAGTGTGATAAGACATGGTGAGGCTGCCAGTTTGAACCAAAAAGCAGCTGAAATTTTTTTTTTTTTTTTTTTTCAACAAGTCGGCCGTCTCCCACCGAGGCAGGGTGACCCAAAAAAGAAAGAAAATCCCCAAAAAGAAAATACTTTCATCATCATTCAACACTTTCACCACACTCGCACATTATCACTGTTTTTGCAGAGGTGCTCAGAATACAACAGTCTAGAAGCATAAACATATAAAGATACACAACATATCCCTCCAAACTGCCAATATCCCAAACCCCTCCTTTAAAGTGCAGGCATTGTACTTCCCATTTCCAGGACTCAAGTCCGACTATATGAAAATAACCGGTTTCCCTGAATCCCTTCACTAAATATTACCCTGCTCACACTCCAACAGATCGTCAGGTCCCAAGTACCATTCGTCTCCATTCACTCCTATCTAACACGCTCACGCACGCTTGCTGGAAGTCCAAGCCCCTTACCCACAAAACCTCCTTTACCCCCTCTCTCCAACCCTTTCGAGGACGACCCCTACCCCGCCTGCCTTCCCCTATAGATTTATATGCTTTCCATGTCATTCTACTGTGATCCATTCTCTCTAAATGACCAAACCACCTCAACAACCCCTCTTCTGCCCTCTGACTAATACTTTTATTAACTCCACACCTTCTCCTAATTTCCACACTCCGAATTTTCTGCATAATATTTACACCACACATTGCCCTTAAACAGGACATCTCCGCTGCCTCCAACCGTCTCCTCGCTGCTGCATTTACCACCCAAGCTTCACACCCATATAAGAGTGTTGGTACTACTATACTTTCATACATTCCCTTCTTTGCCTCCATAGATAACGTTTTTTGACTCCACATATACCTCAACGCACCACTCACCTTTTTTCCCTCATCAATTCTATGATTAACCTCATCCTTCATAAATCCATCCGCCGACACGTCAACTCCCAAGTATCTGAAAACATTCACTTCTTCCATACTCCTCCTCCCCAATTTGATATCCAATTTTTCTTTATCTAAATCATTTGACACCCTCATCACCTTACTCTTTTCTATGTTCACTTTCAACTTTCTACCTTTACACACATTCCCAAACTCATCCACTAACCTTTGCAATTTTTCTTTAGAATCTCCCATAAGCACAGTATCATCAGCAAAAAGTAACTGTGTCAATTCCCATTTTGAATTTGATTCCCCATAATTTAATCCCACCCCTCTCCCAAACACCCTAGCATTTACTTCCTTTACAACCCCATCTATAAATATATTAAACAACCATGGTGACATTACACATCCCTGTCTAAGACCTACTTTTACCGGGAAGTAGTCTCCCTCTCTTCTACACACCCTAACCTGAGCCTCACTATCCTCATAAAAACTCTTTACAGCATTTAATAACTTACCACCTATTCCATATACTTGCAACATCTGCCACATTGCTCCTCTATCCACTCTATCATATGCCTTTTCTAAATCCATAAATGCAATAAAAACTTCCCTATCTTTATCTAAATACTGTTCACATATATGCTTCAATGTAAACACCTGATCTACACATCCCCTACCCACTCTAAAACCTCCTTGCTCATCCGCAATCCTACATTCTGTCTTACCTCTAATTCTTTCAATTATAACCCTACCGTACACTTTTCCTGGTATACTCAGTAAGCTTATTCCTCTATAATTTTTACAGTCTCTTTTGTCCCCTTTCCCTTTATATAAAGGGACTATACATGCTCTCTGCCAATCCCTAGGTACCTTCCCCTCTTTCATACATTTATTAAACAAAAGTACCAACCACTCCAACACTATATCCCCCCCTGCTTTTAACATTTCTATCATGATCCCATCAGTTCCAGCTGCTTTACCCCCTTTCATTTTACGTAATGCCTCACGTACCTCCCCCACACTTACATTCTGCTCTTCTTCACTCCTAAAAGATGGTATACCTCCCTGACCAGTGCATGAAATTACTGCCTCTGCTTCTTCCTTAACATTTAAAAGTTCCTCAAAATATTCTCGCCATCTACCCAATACCTCCATCTCCCCATCTACTAACTCCCCTACTCTGTTTTTAACTGACAAATCCATATTTTCCCTAGGCTTTCTTAACTTGTTTAACTCACTCCAAAATTTTTTCTTATTTTCATTAAAATTTCTTGACAGTGCCTCTCCCACTCTATCATCTGCTCTCCTTTTGCACTCTCTCACCACTCTCTTTACCTTTCTTTTACTCTCCATATACTCTGCTCTTCTTATAACACTTCTGCTTTGTAAAAACCTCTCATAAGCTACCTTTTTCTCTTTTATCACACCCTTTACTTCATCATTCCACCAATCACTCCTCTTTCCTCCTGCCCCCACCCTCCTATAACCACAAACTTCTGCCCCACATTCTAATACTGCATTTTTAAAACTATTCCAACCCTCTTCAACCCCCCCACTACTCATCTTTGCACTAGCCCACCTTTCTGCCAATAGTCGCTTATATCTCACCCGAACTTCCTCCTCCCTTAGTTTATACACTTTCACCTCCCTCTTACTTCTTGTTGCCACCTTCCTGTTTTCCCATCTACCTCTTACTCTAACTGTAGCTACAACTAAATAATGATCCGATATATCAGTTGCCCCTCTATAAACATGTACATCCTGGAGCCTACCCATCAACCTTTTATCCACCAATACATAATCTAATAAACTACTTTCATTACATGAATTCAAGGAGTACATAGACAGTGAAGGACTGAAACCTGAACAAGTGTTTAATTGTGACGAAACAGGCCTGTTTTGGAAGAAAATGCCAAGCAGGACCTACATTACTCAGGAGGAAAAGGCACTCCCAGGACATAAGCCAATGAAAGACAGGCTTACTCTTCTCATGTGTGCCAATGCTAGTGGTGATTGCAAAGTGAAGCCTTTATTAGTGTATCACTCTGAAACTCCCAGAGCATTCAGGCAAAAGAATATCCTCAAGGCTAATTTGTGTGTGCTGTGGAGGGCAAACAATAAGGCATGGGTCACTAGGGACTTTTCTATGACTGGTTACACCAAGCATTTGCCCCCACTGTGAAAAATTACCTAACTGAAAAGAAATTAGACCTTAAGTGCCTCCTGGTGTTAGACAATGCCCCTGGTCATCCTACAGACTTGGCAGAGCGACTTTGTGGGGACATGAGCTTCATTAAGGTGAAGTTTTTGCCTCCTAATACCACTCCTCTCCTGCAGCCCATGGACCAGCAGGTTATTGCAAACTTCAAAAAACTGTACACAAAAGCTCTGTTTCAAAGGTGCTTTGTAGTGACCTCAGAAACTCAATTGATTCAGAGTTTTGGAGAGAGCACTTTAATATCCTCAATTGTGTAAACCTTATAGGTAAGGCTTGGGAGGGAGTGACTAAGAGGACCTTAAACTCTGCTTGGAAGAAACTGTGGCCAGAATGTGTAGACCAAAGGTATTTTGAAGGATTTGAGGCTAACCCTGAGAATCCTATGCTAGTTGAGGAATCAATTGTGGCATTGGGGAAGTCCTTGGGGTTGGAGGTTAGTGGGGAGGATGTGGAAGAGTTGGTGAAGGAGGACAATGAAGAACTAACCACTTATGAGCTGCTAGATCAACTTCAACAGCAAGAGGCCACACCTGAGGAAATTGCTTCGGAGGAGGGAAGAGAAATTGAAGAAGTTGCCTACTTCAAAGATTAAGGAAATCTGTGCAAAGTGGCTTGAAGTGCAAACCTTCATGGATGAAAAATCACCCTCAGACAGCTATTACACTGACTATTACACTGACACTGTTGTGAAACGCTTTACGAAAGTCATAAAGGAACGAGAGGTACAGGCCACTATGGACAGATATGTTGTGCGACAGAAGTCCAGTGACTCTGATGCTGGTCCTAGTGGCATTAAAAGAAGAAGGGAAGCAACTCCAGAAAAGGACTTGACACCTCAAGTCCTAATGGAAGGGGATTCCCCTTCTAAACACTAAAACCATCCAGTCTCCCCTCCTCCCATCCCATCAATCATCACCACATCTTCAATAAAGGTAAGTGTCATGTAACTGTGCATGTTTTCTTAAGTTTGTGTGTATTAAAATTAATATTTCATGTGGTAAATTTTTTTTTTCCATACTTTTGGGTGTCTTGCACGGATTAATTTGATTTCCATTATTTCTTATGGGGAAAATTAATTCGCATAACGATAATTTCGCATAACATCGAGCTCTCAGGAACGGATTAATAGCATTATGCGGGGGTCCACTGTATTCTTTACCAATTTCCATTGCCTCAAATGCTCTATTAAAGAAGTCTAAGTTTGTCAGGCAGGAATGACCTCTTGTGAATCCATGATGACACTATCAAACCATGCTCATTAAGATGGCTTTGATAACTGATTCTAATAATATGCCTACCATTGATGTCAGGTTTATTGAATGTTAATTTGATGGAATCTACTTAATCCCCCAATTTTAATATAGGAATTATACAAGCCATTTTCTACAACTCCAGCATACCAGTTTGAACTGATGCATTAAACAGGACTGTTAGCAGCAGACTTGAACTCTTACTATCCCTGAAAACAGATGGTCAGGGCCCAGGGACTTGTTTTAGTTTGTCTACTTGTTTGATAACCATGTCCTTTGTGACAGTAATATCACTTATATTTGCTATTTTTTCTTATGAAATGGTGTAGAATCTTCTTCTGAAGGCAAAGCCTGGAGAGTATACCCGGAGAGGGTTTCGGAGATCAATGCTTCAACAGCCCGGTCTGTAACCAGGCCTAAAAGGTACGAAATTTGATGGAAAACTGATGAATTTTTTTTTTAAGCGATATTTAAGCATTGGCGATTTTGCCCACTTTGATGCCTATTTTAGGCCAGTTATATTATTCCAGTTGACCAAATTCTTAGCCATTTTGCTAGTTAAACAATGATCTGATATATCAGTTGTCCCTCTATAAACATATACATCCTGAAGCCTACCCATCAACCTCTTATCCACAAATACATAATCGAACAAACTACTTTCATAACATGCTATATCATACCTTGTATACTTATTTATCCCCTTTTTCATAAAATATGTATTACTTATTACCAAACCTCTTTCTACACATAGCTCAATTAATGGCTCCCCATTTTCATTTACTCCTGGCACCTTAAATTTACCTACTACTCCTCCACAACATTTTTACCCACATTACCACTGAAATCCCCAACCACAAGTACTCTCACACTTGGTTCAAAATTCCCCATGCACTCACTCAACATTTCCCAAAATCTCTCTCTCCCCTACACCCCTCTCTTCTCCAGGTGCATAAATGCTTACTATAACCCACTTTTCACATCCAACCCTTATTTTACTCCACATAATCCTTGAATTTATACATTTATATTCCCTTTTTTCCTGCCATAACTTATCCTTCAACATTACTGCTACTCCTTTAGCTCTAACTATTTGAAACCCCTGACCTAATCCCATTTATGTCCCCCCCACTGAAACTCTTCCACCCCCTTCAGCTTTGTTTCACTTAAAGCCAGGACAACCAGCTTCTTCACATTCATAACATCCACAATCATCTCTTTCTTATCATTCGCACAATATCCACGCACATTCAAACATCCCATTTTGACAGTTTTATTTTTATTTTTAGTAGGCTATACAGGAAAAGGGGTTATTAGACCATTGTTCCAGGCATTTTAGTTGACTTTTACAACACGCATGGCTTATGGAGGAAAGATTCTTATTCCACTTCCCCATGAATATAAAAGGAAAAAGCAATAAGAACAAGAACTATTAAGATAAAATCAAAGAAAACTCAGATGAGTGTGTTTACATACATGTGTACATGTTTGTGTAGTGTGACTTAAGTAGAAGTACCAAGACATACCTGAAGTCCTGCATGTTTATGAGACAAAAAAACACACCATCAATCCTACCATCATGCAAAACAATTACAGGCTTTTGTTTTACACTCGCTTGGCAGGACTGTAGTACCTCCTTGGGTGGTTGCTGTCTACCGACCTACAACAGATATGTTCACAAATGTAGTCATAATATTTATACAATTATTGCAATATTGCATAATAGTAAATCTATTTTTTGGTGTGAATAAAAATTCATGTAAATAAAAAATAAAAATGTAATTCATCTGTAAAGCCTGGAAACATAACTAATAAACAGAGGAAATGTTATTTTAGTACCAGGAACGCCTACATTGTTTATTCTGGACCCTATTTTGAAACTCAACTATTTAGAATTGTGTGAAATTGGTCAAATTACCAATTTCCAATCACTTTAATGGGTAGTTGAAAACAGCTAAGAATTTGGTTTAATGTAATAATGTAATTGGCCGAAAATAGGAATCAAAGTGGGGAAAATTGCTGATGCGTAGATATTGCTGGCACAGCAAAATTCACGAGCGCAATTTTGTCAATTTTTGATCAAATTTTGTACGTTTTGTTTTATTACCTTCAGAAAAAGATTCTCTACCATTTCATAAGAAAAAATAATTATTTGTTTTAAATTCTTGGACACTGTGGGGAATTTTCAAAGTGGGGGCCTGGACCCTCAAAGGGTTTAACCAAAAACACTCCCAGTTTTTCTCATTCTGCACTGCATGCTGCAGAATTTTTTATATGATGCACACTTACCACAGACCCATTCTCTCATATCTAGGCTCAAATTTACCATTCACAGCTTATCTGAGCGAGCTGAGCTCATCACATAGTACTACGGCATGGACCCTGGCTTTAAAGCCGTAGAACAACAGCACGGACCCTGAAAGGGTTAATTTCATGATCGCCTTTAGCTTTACTAATCCCTTTCTTTACCTCTTAACATGAATGTATTGGTCAATAGGGTTATCTTCTTCCCTTTTGATGCACTTATAAATTCCTTACTCTTCTCTTCTAATAAGTTTATAAGTGGAAGACAGGCATAAACAAAGGCAATATAAATATAGTACTGAGGATATTGAATCAAGAACTAGAAATAGTGAATTTAAATGAGATGTATTTAGACTTTGAAAGGACATAGGAGAGTACTGGTTTTCAAACAGTTGTCAATGAGTGGAACAATCTGCTAAGTATGGTCACAGAAGCTAAAACCATAGGTAGTTTTAAAAAGAGATTAGACAAATAAGAGTGGGAAGAGCTGGGGTTCATTAGTTCCTGAAGTACTGAAGGAAATTCTTGGATGGCTTTGGGAAAAGGTTGGACAATTAGGTGGGTTTTGGGAAAGACCTGCCTAGTATGGGCCAGTAGGTCTCTTGCAGTGTTCCTCAATTTTTATGCATACAATTCCGACAAACCTAGGTAGACAGCAATCACCTAGGGAGGTACTACTGTCCTGCCAAGTGAGTAAAACAAAAGCCTGTAAATGTTTTACATGGTACGATTTTGCTGGTGTTTTTTTTCTGTCTCAAACATGCAAGATTTCAGGTACATCTTTCAACTCCTACTTAAACTTAGGTCACACTACACATGCATGTACAAGCATATATATACACATCTCTCTAGGTTTTCTTCTATTTTCTTACTAGTTCTTGTTTATTTCCTCTCATCTCCATGGGAAAGTGGAACAGAATTCCTCTGTAAACCATGCGTATCATAAGAGGTGACTAAAATGCCAGGAGCAAGGAGCTAGTAACCCCTTCTCCTGTGTACATTACTCAAGTTTAAAAGAGAAACTTTTCTTTTTTCTTTTTGGGCCACCTGCTTTGGTGAGATACAGCCAGTTTGTTGAAAGAAGAATACCGACATGATGATGAATAAGACACATGCAACACCTGGGTACCTATAATGAAACCTTCACCAGCCAGTGGCATTATCAATTCAACATGGAGGTTATTTGAAGGCGTTGAAACGGAAGACAACAGAAGATAAGGAATTCAGTTCTTCTGCCTAGATGGTGTTCACCAATGTATTCTTGACGAATCTGAAGCATAGGCAAGAAGATGGTCGCTTACAAAAGTCAAATGAGGTGCGGCTGTAGAAGATGACATCACTGTGGGTGAACCAGATAGCGGAAGTAGGTCATGCCCAAGCATTAGGACAGAGGTTAGCAAAAAGATGAACACCATCTAGGCTGAAAGACTGGCTACCTCATCATCTACTGTCTCTAGTTTCAATGCCTTCAGATAATCTCTGTATTGAACTGATAAAGCCATTGGTTGGTGAAGTAAACAAGCCAATTTGCTCTAACCTCTGAGGCCTGAAAATATACCCACCATTCCCCAGACTAATGTCTGGCGTTCATCAAAAATCATTAAATGAGAGAGAGGAATTATACTCCCCTATTTTATGGCTGGCAATATATAGTAATTTTTTTTTTTTCAACAAGTTGGCCGTCTCCCACAGAGGCAGGGTGACCCAAAAAAGAAAGAAAATCCCCAAAAAGAAAAATACTTTCATCATCATTCAACACTTTCACCACACTCACACATTATCACTGCTTTTGCAGAGGTGCTCAGAATACAACAGTTTAGAAGCATATACGTATAAAGATACACAACATATCTCTCCAAACTGCAAATAATTATAGTATTTATTATATATAAAGAAATAATACAATAGACATATATTAACGAGTGTTTAAACACTCACACTGCTTCTTCAGTAGAGCCTGCGTTTTTCTTTTCAGCCTTTCCTGGGGAGTTAATTTGGGACCATCCTGAAAAAATGAATAAATTTAGATACAGCTTTTCCCAGGCTATGAGTGCTGTAATTTAGAAAATAAAGAAGTATCTGCCAGGTTACTGGGTAGTTTTCAGTGTAAGTTCAATTGTTACCTTAACGAGCTTTGCAGGACTATGTCCTATTAATGCACTGAATATGGGAATGGTATGCTGCATCACCCATACCCCTCAAGAAGGATGCTTTGATGCAAGAGAAGGCCTCTCAATCCAAGGTATTTGACATACCCTCCCTTTCACATAACACCTGATTTCTTGTTATTCAATATACGCTGTAAAACCCCAATGAGTTACAAGCATTCCCTTGCTTATATTATTGTACCAACCATGAGTGAAAATATTTACAAATTAGAAGTAACAAATATTTATGTATCTATAGTTAAATAAAATCGAATAAACAGAAGAATGTAAGGGGACTTGAACCCATGGACCTGAATGGTGGCAGGTCCAGTGCTCTATCACTGGGCTACGATGTCTTCAATAGGAAAGCTTCAGACAGAATTGCTGTCATGTCTGTGTCAGTGGCCACCATGTATGACCCAACTCCAACTGTCCCTTCCCAGAGCCCCAGTAACTTTTATAGCAGATCCATTCTCATACCCATCAAAGCCATATAGTCTATGAATTCAAAATAATATGTAAGGCTGGAAAATCAGAAGTCGAAGAAATAAAATGTAAACAAAAAGTAGATTAAGATGTTTTAAGATAAAACTATCGCAGTGCCAATGGATGCTGGGACAAGCTCTTGCTTCTCTCTAGTAATACCTCTATAGCTTAAGGACCAGCATGGCTAGTCTCAAATTTTACTACTATTTATAAGTACTACTTTATATGCCAGGACTGATCTTATACATTCCATATGCTTTGTTATTTTGTTTTACAATGTAATTACTCAATTATATTTTCACCATACACTATCAGCAGATATAAATTCCCCAATGCCAAACCTAATTAACATACACAGTAGAGTGCAGTGAAAATGAAGTGTAATATAGAGTACAACGGCCTCACTAACCAACTCCCTTTCATATAATATGGCATTGTGAAAAATTTCAATTTCAATAGTAAATAACTTTTAAGTTTGGCAAATACTTAAAACTAAAAATCTTCTAACTCTAGCATAATGAAAAAAAAATAAAAAAATAAAAAAATAAATGAAAATAAATTATATGTGGTTGTTTAAAAAAAAAACTTACTCTGAAATCTCCCTGAAAGACCAAAATATTAAACTCATGCTAACATTATTTTCTACTGAACTGTATTTAATTCAACACAAGAAATTAGGAATGATGAGGTAATTATGAAATTCTCATGAGGGCTGACACAAAATAGCTATAATTATGAAGATTTATCAAACCAAGAAACAAAATCAAATTAAAAATTAATGTGTTGCATTAAAGTCAGAAAAGTGACTATTACATAACATGTACAACAATAACAGGTTCTTACTGACTTTGGCGGCAGAGGACCCATTACCCACTGATGTTGGGGGCACCCTGAAATAAAGAAGCAAAATATAAAACAGTGAAAGAAATTTTAGTATTTAACTTACAACACCCACACCCACTTATACACTCACTCTTGTAGCTCAATAGATTAGATACAGCACAAGATTTTGTCTATCTGTAACCAAATTATCAATTAGCATATTTTTGCTTAAATATTTTATCAGCATTCCTTTAATGGGTCTGTCTAATGTTCTGGCAACATTAGTTAAGAGGGTCTTTCCTACCACCTTCCCTAAAGGTACTAGTTCTGACCTGTCTGGGTTAGCACAACACTGCCAATTTACCTTTATGTAGAGGGTCTCTAAAATAATCCAAACAGAGCTTAGTTCCTCCACACATTCCTTCAATGAATAATGTTAAATCACTTCCAGTTCCACTGCTTTATTTTTACAATGTCTAACACTTACTTTCTTCACCTTGAGTTATTTCACTGGGTTCTGTCTCATTCAACTGTAGGCAAACTAAGTTCAAGCCATTAATTTTTTGTTATAAATGCAGTATATACACTAGTTTTTAACCCTTAAACTGTCCAAACGTAGATCTAAGTTTTTTCAACATTTGAATGTAAAAAAAAAAAAAAAAAAAAAACGTAGATTTTTTTTTTAAATTTGAAAACGTATAAAAAAACTTTGATCTATATTTTTTTTTTGTTATATCCGAAAATATGTAAAAAACGTAGATCTACTTTTAGAGCACTACGCATGTGAACAGATCGGTATGGACAGTTTAAGGGCTAAATATCTTGCACCTTTCATTTTCTGAAGTAATGATTTTAATGTCACGCTGCTTTTAGTTTAACATATTTTCTAGCATATAATTTGCTATTTTATAAATAAAAAATAACTATTACTACGCACTTTTTTGCCTCTTCTATATGCTATAAAAACATGCAGTATATTTTTCTTTTAAATCTCTGGCAAGTTTAGACACTTTCTAAATGAAAATTGTTCGTTTTCATGACTTTCCAGGCCTATTCTTTGTTTCATCTCTTAATCTGGGAATTAACAATGGGAGACAATACACCAAAATCAAATATTTTTGGAGAAAAAAAAAATCTTATTATGTGAAACATTATAAAAATAGTTCTAAATGATAGTACAATCCTTGTGTCCTGCACCCTATTTCTTTCATTCATGCTATATTATTAAATAATTTCTGTTCATTAACCCTCTGAGAGTCAGTCCTGCAGTTCTACGCCTTGTCCACAGGTGTCAGCATAGTTGCTAATCCTTGTGTTGTATAGCATATCAGTATCATCCATGTGCTTTAGATAGGAGATCCCTAGGCCTGTGACTGTTGTGTGATGTCACGGGATGCGCATGTGTACGTTCGTACCTCTGCCTCCTTCTCAGTCGGCGTTTGACATAGGCTAGGACAGGCAGAAGGCTGGGCTCCATTTCCCATCATCACAGTCTGACAATATATCGTTACCATCCAACAAGTGTGTGTACCTTCAACCCTCGATATCTCCATTTAAGAACCCCTACGATAAATGGTGGCAGCGGTGGGATTGTAATTCTGACGATTAGAGCGATTTCTGGAGATAAATTTCGACCGAGCCTGCCATCTTGTGAGTAGGCCTGCCGAGCAGGGTACGCTCAACCTACCTCAAGCCAGCTACTCTCCCAAGCTTCTACCAGCCACTACATTATTCACTGGCCAGTCTCTTTGTATTAGCGTTTATCTGCTTATTTGCATCAGTCCTGAGGGGTTGACCCGAGTTTGCAAAATAAGCCAGCTTCCAGTCTGTGGTGAGGGAGTCCAGTCCAGCCTAGTCTACTCCATCCAGTTCCTTTGCCTGCCAAGCCAGCTTTCCACCCCTGCTGTGCTCATCGTGAGAAGTTATCAAGCTATTCTGTGTGAAGGGTTAAGATAAGCCAGCTAGCAACTAACCCAGGTGTCTTACCCCAGTACTCAAGTAATCCACGTGAGTAGTCTTCATCGCTTGTGACAAGCTCCAAGCCATTCTGAGTGCTCTTTTTTCATCCTTGTGGTGTTGTGGTATTTCGTGGATGTATTTTAAGCCAGCTGGCTTAGAATTATCTTCGTGGCAGTGTGGGCGTCCTCAGTGAGGCTTACGCCGTTCAACCCATAGGCCCATGACCACGTGTCTCACCACGCGGTCTCGGTCTTAGCCCTGCTAACCCCACTAACTCACCAGGCGGCCTCAGACGCCTTAGCCCTGTTTACCCACAAACCCAACCACTCTCACGGTGTTGTGGTACTCACCCAACCTCTACCAGTGTTTTGGCGCACTACTAAGGGTTGTAGCACCATATTTTAAGGACCACATAGGGAGTCAAGAGCTAGAGTGTCTTCGACAGTGGCGCCACCTATTGAAAGCCTCCTGTGAGAAGTCTATCGTCGATGTAAGCGCAATTCTACGATCACGTGTGCAGAGGACAGCGGCAAGACTACATAAACAATCCTCCAACCTTCCACCATCAATCTTATTCTTCACCAAGTCGTTACAGCGATAATATTTTTCATAGAGACATTTGCGAGTGTTGAGACATTTCTTTTGTATTCCAGTGATTTTCTTAGTGACATTCAGTGACTCTCGGTCAGACTCGGTGTTTGTTTGCAATAATCTTTTTATCTCCTTAATTCAGTGTTAATTTTCGTGCATTATCTTATGTCTGTTGTGTTGTGTGTCTTTTTATACACTTGAAGTAAGTACTTAGTGTTTTCCTTTGTTGTGTATGCAACATATGAGCAGTATAGAACTTGTGTTTACACTTCAGAATCACCTTGTGTTCTCAGTATTCCAGTGAATTAATTCAGTAATTTATTTAGTTATATTCTGCATCACAACTCAGTGTTGTCTCAGTTATATATATTTCTTTCATCCCAGCATTTGTGTATTCTTTTTTTTTGTTCCCTGTGTGTTGAACATTATTTTTTTTGTGTTCATATTCTTTCATTTAGCCAGTGTCTAATTTGTCTTATTTCCACAGACAATAGTGCCATTATTTTGTGCAAGCAAGAAATCATTTTTACAAAAGTTTTCACACATCAAGTTTCATTGCAAGAAAATTCTAGTACTGTGTTTATGTTGATGTGTTGTGTTGTGTTCTGCATCACTTTAAGTGTTCAAACTTTTTTGTTGTGTTTTAGCACCTTTTATTTTTCATGTTTCATTGAACAAATTCACTCTTAGTGCAATTTTTAAGTTCTTCCTTTAGAGTAAATTGTTCTTTTGCTTGTTAAGTGTTGTTTAAGCTGCAGTTAAGAGTTAAAGTGTTCATTCCTTGATATATTTCTTTTCTTGTGTGTGTAATAATTTCTATTATTGCACATAGCTTCATTTTGCAATAATTCTTGTGCAAATATTGTGTTGTCATTAAAGTTTTTCTTGCAGATTTTATGCAGTGTTGTGCAATACTTTTTGATTAGCAATTGTCATTTGCAATATTGCTACAGTTTATTTCAGTGCAGTTTCATATGCTCTGTTCTGTGCATAATATTTTATTCTTTCTGTGCCATTTTATTTTATTCCAGTGAATTGTGTCCCAGTTTGCTTTATTTTTGCACAAGCTTTATTGAGTCCATTTTATCATTTTATTGTGTATTTCCCTATTGCATTGAAAGTAAAGACAACTCACTGTGCCATTCATTCAATTTAAAGTAAAAGTTGAGCAAATTAGATTTGAGTAAAGTGCAAGTTCTCTTGATCGTCAAAGTGTTGTTTGTTCAGATAAGCATTTTCTCCGTGACTGAGTTCTTTGCTTCCTGTGTGACCTGTCAATTTTTAATTACTTATGCAGAATCGTTAAGCATTTTCTTCCCGTTTAAGCTTGTGTCATTCTTTCTATTTTTTTTGCCTTATGCCCTTCAGTAAGTTCACTGAGAAGATGTCCCAGTCACTTTTGAACGTTCACTTAGTGTATCATGCCAGTCAAAGTCAATATGAATCAGTCCACAGTACCAATATTCCCTTACTGACTGAAAGACAATACCTAGCCCTTGAGCAACGCGTTTGTTCTCACAGCTTGTATCAGATTTGTCAAAGTGCTGCGAAATGTGAAGTTCAGATTAAGTTCCTATAGAGCCATGAATTACTTATTAACGTAGCCGAGTGGTCAGGCACTAGTAACTGTCACTCCCATCTGTGTTCCACCTACACCTTCAGACTTGCAGGATAGTGTTCCGTTGCCTCAAGTGTCCTGGGACACTCAGACTGCCTTGAGTGCACAGCCTATCCCTGCAATGTCTGCTAGTTCGAGTAGTAGTTTCTCCACAGGGGATGCCTTGTCAGAAAACGATTACTTGAAACTAGTAATGCCATCTCTTGTTGATGTGACATGCTGTCTGCAGAAAGACGTCTCTGTTACAGCTAGTGCTCTCACTAGTGTCTGTTGTTGTTCCTAATGTTCCAGATGGTGATCCCATCCTAGTTGACAGTAATCAGTGCATTGTAAGAAGTTATTTCTCGAGTAACTTTCACATGTTAACGTTTGTAAGTGAAGTTTCTTTATAGCTGATACCTCGTGTCACTGTGTGTGACTCAGATTGAATATCAGCATTGTTGACCGTGTTCATTTATTTTCTCCTGTGCTTGCAGTTTGAGATAGTAGATTCGTTCTCCCTTGCTCATATTGCGTGTTAGAGCGTTAATTTTTTCAACCGGGGAGAGTCGTCCACTCCACCGAGTTTGTTCATTCCTCCAGTAAGAACCGATCCCTTGTGTTCTGGCGATTCGATTCCTGCTCCAGGAAGATCTTATTCTTACTGTGAAGCCACCAGCGCCCATTAGTGACTTTGTAATGAGCCAAGAATTACTGTATCGAACAGCCGAGTTGGGTACTCCAAGCAAAAGTGTACCAGTTAGTAATTCCACAGTCACTAGTGAACGTAGCTCTACAGCTAGTTCATGATGCACCAGGTGTTGCACACCCTGGTATGGATCGTCGAAGAATTTTCCCCCCAAAAAATTGCTATTTTTTCTTATTAAATGGTAGAGAATCTTTTTCTGAAGGTAATAAAACAAGTATGAAAAGTGATGAAAAATTTATGAAATTACACTATCACTAATTTTACTGCGTCAACGATATTTGTGCATCTGTGATTTTTGCCTACTTTGACTCCTATTTTAGGCCAATTACATTATTCCAGTCGATCAAATTCTTAGCCAAACTGCCCAATCAGCTATTTCAGCTACCCAATAATGTGATCAGAAATTGGTAATTTGGCCATTTTCACACAAAGTTCAAAATATTCCAATTTCAAAATAGGGTTCAGAATAAACAATGCAGGCATTCCTGGCACTACAATACATTTCCTTTGTTTATTAGTCATGTTTCCAGGCTTTACAGATGAATTCCATTTTGATTTTTTATTCGCATCAAAAAATAGAAGATTTACTGTTATGCAATATTGTAATAATTGTATAAATATCAGTGCATTTGAGAACATATGTCAGACCCACCAGATGGCGTGTGTTGGACGCATGATGCCATTTATTTACTTCTAAACACTGAATATCAGCAAAAATCAAACATTTCCATTACTTTGAGAACAATTTCAAGCTATTTTCAATACTAAAACTAATCAAAATCATCTCTATTTCTGTAATATATCTTCCATTCTATCATGAGACCAAGAAACCACTAATACAGCCATAAAAACCATATGAAAATATAATGCAAAGTCGATGTTTTAATCCAAAAGCACAGTCACAGTTTTTTCTCATTATGCACCGTGTGTTGCACGATTTGTTTTATGTGGTGCACACTTGCCACAAATGCATTCTCTCATATCTAGGCCCAAATTTACCACTCACAGCTTATCTGAGTGAGCTGAACTCATGACAAAGTACTACAGCTTGGACCCTGGCTTCAAAGCCGTAGAGCTACAGGACGGATCCTCAAAAGGTTAAAATTCTTTTATACAAATATTTTGTATCAAGTAGTACTCCTGAAATTCTATCCGATATACACAATCATCCACTTTCATCTTTTAAACAGAAAATCAACTTACAAATTGTTAGTTTTGATATTTGTATTAGCAGAGTTCTGCAGAGTGTTGGCACTGCTGGTAGACTTGGTCTCTGATTCAGATTCAGAGGCAGACTCTGAATTACTGCCTTGTCCACGCCGACCATAGTAGCGACGGCATGGTGGTGATGGCAGTTTTGCAGGTGGCTCTGGTGTTCCTACACCACCTACATGCTGAACTGCAACAGCAGCCTGGTTTCCACTTGTCTGAAATATATATAAACATTTTATTTTTATTATCACACTGGCCGATTCCCACCAAGGCAGGGTGGCCCGAAAAAGAAAAACTTAAACCATCATTTACTCCATCACTGTCTTGCCGGAAGGGTGCTTTACACTACAGTTTTTAAACTGCAACATTAACACCTCTCCTTCAGAGTGCAGGCACTGTACTTCCCATCTTCAGGACTCTAAGTCCGGCCTGCCGGTTTCCCTGAACCCCTTCATAAATGTTACTTTGCTCACACTCCAACAGCACGTCAAGTATTAAAAACCATTTGTCTCCAGTCACTCCTATCAAACACGCTCATGCATGCCTGCTGGAAGTCCAAGCCCCTCGCACACAAAACCTCCTTTACCCCTTCCCTCCAACCTTTCCTAGGCCGACCCCTACCCCACCTTCCTTCCACTACAGACTGATACACTCTTGAAGTCACTCTGTTTCGCTCCATTCTCTCTACATGTCCAAACCACCTCAACAACCCTTCCTCAGCCCTCTGGACAACAGTTTTGGTAATCCCGCACCTCCTCCTAACTTCCAAACTACGAATTCTCTGCATTATATTCACACCACACATTGCCCTCAGACATGACATCTCCACTGCCTCCAGCCTTCTCCTCGCTGCAACATTCATCACACATGCTTCACACCCATATAAGAGCGTTGGTAAAACTATACTCTCATACATTCCCCTCTTTGCCTCCAAGGACAAAGTTCTTTGTCTCAACAGACTCCTAAGTGCACCACTCACCCTTTTCCCCTCATCAATTCTATGATTCACCTCATCTTTCATAGACCCATCCGCTGACACGTCCACTCCCAAATATCTGAATACATTCACCTCCTCCATACTCTCTCCCTCCAATCTGATATCCAATCTTTCATCACCTAATCTTTTTATCCTCATAACCTTACTCTTTCCTGTATTCACTTTTAATTTTCTTCTTTTGCACACCCTACCAAATTCATCCACCAATCTCTGCAACTTCTCTTCAGAATCTCCCAAGAGTACAGTGTCATCAGCAAAGAGCAACTGTGACAGCTCCCACTTTATGTGTGATTCTTTATCTTTTAACTCCACGCCTCTTGCCAAGACCCTCGCATTTACTTCTCTTACAACCCCATCTATAAATATATTAAACAACCACGGTGACATCACACATCCTTGTCTAAGGCCTACTTTTACTGGGAAACAATTTCCATCTTTCCTACATATTCTAACTTGAGCCTCACTATCCTCGTAAAAACTCTTCACTGCTTTCAGTAACCTACCTCCTACACCATACACTTGCAACATCTGCCACATTGCCCCCCTATCCACCCTGTCATACGCCTTTTCCAAATCCATAAATGCCACAAAGACCTCTTTAGCCTTATCTAAATACTGTTCACTTATATATTTCACTGTAAACACCTGGTCCACACACCCCCTACCTTTCCTAAAGCCTCCTTGTTCATCTGCTATCCTATTCTGTCTTACTCTTAATTCTTTCAATAATAACTACCAGGTATACTCAACAGACTTATCCCCCTATAATTTTTGCACTCTTTTGTCCCCTTTGCCTTTATACAAAGGAACTATGCACGCGCTCTGCCAATCCCTAGGTACCTTACCCTCTTCCATACATTTATTAAATAACTGCACCAACCACTCCAAAACTATATCCCCACCTGCTTTTAACATTTCTATCTTTATTCCATCAATATAAATACTGGTAACTAAAAGAATACCAGTTGGAACAGCTCAATATTAACCCTTTCAGGGTCAAGATCCCTAATTTCAAACTTGCTCTCAGGGTTGACGAAAAAAAAATTGATGGAAAACTCGTGGAACTATACTCTTGCAAAGTTACCAGTCTCGGTGATATTTAGGCATTGGTGATTTCACCCACTTTGCACCTTATTTTTGGCCAATTCCATTGTTCCAGTCAACAAAGCTCATAGCTACTGCATTAGCATTCCTCCTATTCTTCTGATTCTATGCTAAAGCATGAAACAACTCTTATAAAAGCAAAGGGTGGTCATCACTCTTTTTAACGTAAAAGGACAAGTGCAACTAATGTGACATTTTATTGTGGCAACGTTTTGCTCTCCAGGAGCTTTGTCAAGCTGTTACATACAGTACATGGACACAGAGGGTATATATAGGCTCAGAGTGAGCTGCAATACTAGTGGTAACAGTAGTAGTAGTAGTGATACAAGTTGTAGTAGTAGCAACACAATATGGAAGAACAATTAACTCGCGAGTTAGGAGGGAGGGAATGTTAAGGTGGCCTGGGCATGTAGTAGATATTGGTTACCCACTCCCACTCACATCAGTTTTTAATTTGTATATTAATTTTATTAAAATTATGAATCACAATAGCTCTGTATAACTACAGGCTAATAGAAGACATAGAAGAGAAGCCATTCCACTACTTTGTATATTAAAATTACACATACCCAACCATGAGATCGATTCTTTTGGTGAACGATTCATCGTTACTCGCAATGCATGCTCCTAATTTTATCAGATGCATTTCGTGTGTATTTTCAGTGGTCTTACTGTCTACTTTCAGCGTAAAACCCATTTTAAACTCACCTTAGGTGGGGAAGGAGTCTTTTTGTCAGCACTCTTTGATCGGCTGTGTGATTTTGACTGACTATGCGAGCGTCTATGAGAACCTCGACCTCTTCTCCAACTGTAATGCCTTCATGAATACAAATGAAGTGAAATTTTTTAACAATGTTTCACAGGAGTTATAATTTTCTTATACCAATTTTTGTTTGTCTATCTCAAAATTAATTATCCATCTCACAGCAATAATTTTATCTTAAAATTCCCCTAAACTGACCTGTCACGTGATCTTGATCTAGAGGGTGACTTGCTGTGTGACTTGGTGTATCTTGAATGCCTAGTATGGGAGTGGGAACGGGAATGTCGAGAGTGAGATCGGGAATGACGTGACCTCTGCCGACGATGAGATCGACTGCTAGATCCACTCCGAGAACGAGACCTGTTTCAACCACTAACATTAAGTGATCTCTTAATTAGCAGCTTATTTTGGAAAAAGGAAATTTCCACATACACATAGTAAAGCATTTAGTTTCTTCACCTATAATGCTATACACTTTACAAATGTTAATGATCAACAGATGTTGAACCAGTGTTTAAATTCTCCAAAAATTTCCTACTAGAAACTGGAACATTTAATACTATTTCAGATAATAATATAAAGAAAAAATCTATTATGTACATCTAATGTACCTTAAAAAAAAAAAAAAAAAAAAAAAAAAAAAAAAAAAAAAAAAAAAAAAAAAAAAAAAAAAACATACATAAATATAAAAATGAAGACCAAAATAAATAAGAATACAGGAAATCTGGAAATTGTAGACCATTATAAAGTGTGGATCAGTACTGCATTACATTTCCTATAATCTGCTTGTGACCTCTGACGAAATATTATGGCTTCATCTAAGAGTTAACGAAACTACTCTGAAATATATAATTATATTTACAACAATAGTGAAGAGCTTAGATATTAGGACTTCCCTGCACTTACTTACCAAAAACCATGCTGTTGAAGTTCTCACCACTAATGCAACATCTTTTCCCATCATCGCTTTATGTGTTCACTTTAGTTTTTGCCCTTAAATTTTCTGTTACCAGACTGGCTGTCTGATGCAAGTAACCCAGCAACCAACATGAACAAAACAATGTAACCTTTAGCACTTAATAAGCTCTTGTGTAAATGGTCTGGTTGCTCTTTTGGTTCCACTTATATTTTAGCACAATCAAATGACTTAATAACTTTCCCATGCAGCATCAGCCCAATTATTATGGTGAGGCCAAGTGAAACAGGATCAAGTTGGCCAAGAACTAGTGGCGGCAGATTATATGTCTGGACACATGGCTGAAGAGATAAAAGAGGGAGCCACGCCAGGGGGGTTAGCCACCTGGTGGGGGGGATACCGACCGGCTGCGAGGTGAGTGACGTCGTTTCTTTGAGGATGAAGAGTGGCTGGAGGCGGTAGTGTGGCTGCTACTGCTGGGCCCTGTACTTCCAGAACGGTGATGACTCCCTCCTCCACTTTCACGGGACTTCTGATCCCAGCGATTCTTACGCCGATCACGAACTGCACGATCCCCCTTTGGCAAAATAATGACACCAGTAACACCCTCATCATCTGTTCCTGCACCATCAGATTCTCCTCCAAAGCTTGTAATAAACTTTATTGTCCCAGTTGCAGGAGGCGTAGGAGAGCGGGACTTTGAGCGTGAAGAAGACCTCCGATATGGTGCATATGTTGGACTGGCTCGGGCAGCGTAACTGAAATTAAAATACACACGCTGCACTCTGATTCCCTGCCATCTACATATTTATCAAGTAACCAAAATAAAAAAATAAATTTCCAAACATTTGTAGCAAAAATCTGTATGCTGGCATGACTATTACAAGAACTAGATGGGGCAGTATTTTTACTTATCTGCTAAAGATTCCTATATACAATACTGTTAATTCACTGAAATGATTTTTAATGAAAGTCCAATTAGAAAACATCTCGTACACTAAAAGATTATTCTTACCTTGGTGGGCTGAATTTTCGGTCCATGTGTTTTTTCTTCAATGCCCGTCTCTCTTTTCGAGATTTACGACCCTGAAGCAGAGTTAAACATGAAAAATTGCTAAATATTTGTAATTATACACTGAACAGAATTAGTGTTAGAAAAATAGTTCAATAAAAATGACAGCTTATGAAAATAAAAACTGGGCAGGTAAATTTATTTTACAAGTAAGGTAAACTGTTGATATAACACTTCATGACACTTTTTGACAACTTTAAGCTTAATTTGAAAAATAAATATCAATCCTTATGAATTCAGATAATTTCTGAAATTGCCACTGAAAATTTTATGGACACCTAAACACAAGGTTCTAGATGTTGTTGCTCTATAACAATTCAAAAATGCCTGGTTTTCATTATAACATTGCTCAAACCAAAAATCATCTTATTTTAAGGCCTGTTTTCTTCAAGGGTAAAATGCCTATCCAGAAAACAGATATCTTGTAGTTTAGAATCTGCTCTTTCTAATGAAGTTTAAGAAAATTGGTTGTGCTGCTTTTTTGCTACTGGTCTTTAAAAAGAGCCTAAAATTCACTGAGGTCTATGAGGGCATTTTTAGGTACCATTAGTCTGAAATTTTAAGATTGTGACTGTTCCTTTGGGTAGCTTGCTACAATGTCATACTAAAATAATGTTTTCCTTTAGAGATACAGGCAGCTGAATTCAAGATTCAATTTTATGTGACAAGATTTCTTTTGCCTACTTTGGCTTCATCCTGTGAAAAAAAGTAAAAGAATCCAAGTTTTAGGACTGCAATTTTTTAAATCAACTCCAAAAGTTGTATAGGCATGTTTATTTACACAGCAATAACCTGAACAATGCTGACTGTGCTGCAGGTTGGTGAAATTTTCACCTGGCACCACTCTGAGGGCCACAGCATTACTACTATAGCATATCAAGAACTAAAACTTTTCCAGAGTTAGTATGACATATGCCAACCTTCATGTAAAATTTTATTGAAATTGGGGATGGTCAGGTAGGAATCCCTGGTTTACGTGACATGGAATGACCCTGTAGACAGGTTTTTAGTCTTTTTCTTTTTCAACACGTCAGCCGTCTCCCACCGAGGCAGGGTGACCCCAAAAAAGAAAAAATCCCCAAAAAGAAAATACTTTCATCATTCAATACTTTCACCACACTCACACATTATCACTGTTTTTGCAGAGGTGCTCAGAATACAACAGTTTAGAAGCATATACGTATAAAGATACACAACATATCCCTCCAAACTGCCAATATCCCAAACCCCTCCTTTAAAGTGCAGGCATTGTACTTCCCATTTCCAGGACTCAAGTCCGACTATATGAAAATAACCGGTTTCCCTGAATCCCTTCACTAAATATTACCCTGCTCACACTCCAACAGATCGTCAGGTCCCAAGTATCATTTGTCTCCATTCACTCCTATCTAACACGCTCATGCACGCTTGCTGGAAGTCCAAGCCCCTCGCCCACAAAACCTCCTTTACCCCCTCTTTCCAACCCTTTCGAGGACGACCCCTACCCCTCCTTCCTTCCCCTATAGATTTATATGCTTTCCATGTCATTCTACTTTTAGTTATGTTGGACATTATTCCAGTGATGGGATTAGTCAAACTTATAATTTAACAGTTTACCTGACATCAATTAATAACAATTTATTGTGACTCCTGGCACATCTGGCTGCCATCTTGACATGTGAAGCCTTTGGCGGTTTCACTGCCTCCCTATTTACTGTACAGGTCGGCCATCACTGATCTGGCAATCACTAATCCAGTTCCATCACAAATTTGACACTAATTTCGGCTAGTGTAAGTATCACACCCATTTTATGAGACACCTACTGAATGCAGTTAGCTCTGGCAGACCAGTATGTGAGTTTCTTAAGGAATTTAATGATCCCAATGATGCTGGATTAGTGATTGTCGACCTGTACATGATGTGCTGTTTCACACAACTACTGCAACCATTATGTTGCTCCTCAATGACCATTGCTATTTGATTATTTACACAACAGTGGGAGGCATTCAAATTAGATCCAAAGGAAAAGAGGGCAGTTACAATTACTTGGATGGAAAATACTGGCATCAAGGCACCTTCACCCATTATTCGAAGGGCAGAATCCTGCAGTGTATAGCTGCTCTATGTGAGCTAATTATGAGACCACAAGCTAGTTATGTTTACCCATCAGTCCATCACACACTGTGGTTTCATATACAAGGTAAGGAATTCTTTCAACCAGTGTGCTAAAGAATAATCAAGGAGGGAAGACTGAGAATGAAATTAAAGTAAAAAATTATAATTAATGTTTATACAGGCAAATATTTAACATTTTAATAGAAGTGAAACAAGAAACAATTGTTAAAAATGAAATCAAGCAACACTCACCGAGTACATGGCCTTTTCATCCTCGTGTTCTTTGGCCACTCTCAATTCTTCTGCTTCCTGAAGGTCACGGCTAATAAGAGACATGAAATCATCTTGATTCAGACCATACTCAACACCAGATATGTTCATCTCCTGTTGCTGAGTGTTGGACAACGACATCACATCAACTGTCAAATCTGCATGAGGAGGAAAAGTCCAATCAGTTGAAGTCTTTAATGCTTATAAAAATGTAAATAAACCCATAGTAAGCACCTAATTTGAAGTAAATTTCATAAAAAATAAAAAATTAAATTGAGATTTATTAGCTAGAACAATTTAAAAAGCAAAAAACAGTATGTAATATTAATATAATACAAAAAAAATAAACTGAAATTAGTTTCACATAGCAAACAAATTTAAAGCTATTTTAAGGAATTTAAACTAAGTCTCTACAGGATATCCTGGTTCCATATTTCCCCACAACCTATGATTCCCTCAATAAACTTTAGCAGATAATTTGGGTACAACTCAAATGCTATTTTGACAGCAAAAACTAATTCAGTAGTTGTATTTGACAAGGCTACAAGATAAGAACAACTTTAATGATCAGGCAGTTGACTACAAAGTCTGTCCACAGGTAAAAACAGGTAATTACAGGTAGGCCTTTAGAAACACTCATAAAACCAGACATGTCTTAGGGGCTTAATATGAGTTCAAAAGAAAGTTCAGTGGAAACTTTAACCCAGACCACTAATAGGCATCACTCACCCAGGTCAATATCACTGTCACTTTCATCATCGGAGCCTTCACCTGCTACTTCATCTCCACCCTCTGGCAAAACAGAATCTGCATTTGAAGAGCCGGGTCTCTCCTCCTCCTCCTCTTCTGCTTCCTCCGTGTAAGTAAATGCAATAGCTGCTTTTTTGGGAGCTAAAGTTTTCTTTTCTTCTTCAATTGGTTTATTAACAATAGGCCCAAACTGTTCCTCTAGGCGAATTTGGTGCAGGAATTTCTCTTCTTTAACTAAAATATTGAGAAACAATAAAAGTATTCAGAAAATATTTTTTTTTCGCTAAAATAACAACACATGCCAATAGTAACTACTTACCTGATATTATACTAGTCCACATTTCAGTAGTTCTGATGTCTCTTATCTAGACTGACACCTGTTTGAATTTTTAACTCTAATATTATGAGAATAATTATTGCTATAACACTTTCCATGTACAACACTAACAACACAAGTTAGATATTATGCTTTTGGAGCAATGCAGATTACAAGATGACATGATCATTTTACAAAGTACTTGGAACACACATGGTATGCAAGGAAAGACTAGCAGGGAGGATCCACAACAAAGGAAGAACAGGTAGAAGCTGAACATCCAAGAGAATTCAAGATGTGAGCCCTTTTTTAAAGAATGATTTTGGTATATTATGACAAAAAGAGAAACCAAAAAATTCTGACAAGTGTGCAAACAAAAATCTTTGAGTGTGCTGTAACATGCAAAATAATCAGCTAACATGAAAATTTTAGTATTGTCTACTGTAGGATTCCATGGCATCAAGTTATACGAAAAATAACACGGAACTTTTTGCCCCTCTGACCAAAGTTGAGCCTGAGGTTTGAGTGTTTGGGGAAAAACAGCTCCTTCCTTTCCCCACTGCCACCCATGCTACCTATGGCTACTCTCTAGTAGGAGCATCACCTATCTTCTGCACTCCTTTTTTATCTATGGATATTAGCCATGATGATGCTGCTGCTGCTGAAGGCACTAAGAAAAATAGCCAATACCAATACTTTGGCACACCTTCATTTCTATAATTACAAAGAGACAGAACAAACTCAAGGTAGCAATGTAGACAGCCTGTACTGTCAGCACAGACAGCCTATGCTGTCTGCCAGCTTAGTTCATATTTCGCTGCATTTAAGTGCTGCCCTCTGTAGGCTTACCCAGGTCGGTAGGGTGCTGGGCCCATTCGTCCTCACTTCCCCGCCGACTGACTTGAGAGGTACAAGTGCTCCCCCTCCACGGACTGGCTATCGGTCATCCCTCACATTGCCCGTTGTGTACTCACTCCTATCCAATTAAAGCCAAACTAGTCCACGGCCATATCATTGCTACCTACGCTACCTCCACTGGCACTAAACCGTTGTTCAACAGCAAGAACAGTAATAACATCACCAAATAAATTTTAAAAGTTATGACAATGTGACTGTACACAGTATTACCCTAAAAGCTATGAGAATTGGCAGGTAGACAGCATCAAGTCCAATATAACCACCAATGTGGGTGATAACATTCTCAAAATTATTCAAATTATTAGCTCCAGGAACACACATTAATGTGACCTCTGTTGTGGACAATAAATCCAGTAGTTTAAGTCATTCGTGCCAGGAAAATACAAATCCACCAGTCTCACATTTGGTTAATGACAATTTTGTGCTACTTCAATTAACTTACCATAAATGATAACAGGCTGATCAATTGGCGTGACACACACACACACACACAAAATGGTCGATACTGATACTCGGTTGCAGACAATAACATCAAAATTAGCAGATACCTGCCAATACTGATACCAATGCTTTAACATACCCCTAGCTGGCAGTTCCCAATATGCCCAGAGTGCATGCATCAAATTTGAGTACATTGGAGTCATCACTTGTGTATGAATATATTAGATATGTTAAAGAGTTAAGTAAAGGCCATAAACTTAAAAAAAAAAAAAAAAATAGCACTGACTTGACTTTTAGTAAAGAGAGCAAAACTTACTGCCTAAGAAATCATTTTGTATAAGTATGCGGTAACGTTCATAATTTGCTTGACGCTCTTCCCAATCTTCTTCTGCCGTTAGTTTCTGCGATGATGCTGACAGTGGTGGTAGGTCATCTAAGTGTGCACGGACATCAAAACGATCTATCATGGAGTCAGAATCCCCACGCCAAGGCATCCTGAAATAATTATGATACAGGTGAAGAGAGGGAGTGTGTGTAAAGGTAGAAAGTTTGAAGTGAACATAGAAAAGAGTAAGGTGAAGAGGGTATCGAACTATTTAGAAAAAGAAAAATTGGATATCAAATTGGAGGAGGAGGAGTATGGAAGAAGTGAATGTTTTCATATAGTACTTGGGAGTTGATGTGTCAGCGGAGGGATGTATGAAAGATGAGGTTAACCACAGAACTGATGAAGGAAAAAAGGCAAGCGGTGCACTGAGGTATATGTGGAGACAAAAAATATTATCTATGGAAGCAAAAGGAATGTACGAGAGTACAGTAGTACCAACACTCTTACATGGGTGTGAAGCTTGGGTTGTAAATGCTGCAGTGAGGAGGCAGTGGAGATGTCCTGTCTAAGGGCAATGTGTGGTGTAAATACATATTATGCAGAGAATTCGGAGTGTGGAAATTAGGAGAATGTGTGGAGTTAATAAAAGTATTAGTCAAAGGGCTGAAGAGGGTTTGTTGAGGTGGTTTGGTCATTTAGAGATAATGGATCAAAGTAGAATGATATGGAGAGCGTATAAATATGTAGGGGAAGGAAGGTGGGGAAGGGGTCATCCTTGAAAAGATTGGAGGGAGGGGGTAAAGGAGGTTTTGAGGGCAAAACTTCCAGCAAGCATGCGTGAGTGTGTTAGATAGGAGTGAATGGAGACGAATGGTATTTGGGACCTGACGAGCTGTTGGAGAGTGAGCAGGGTAATATTTAGTGAAGGGATTCAGGGAAACCGGTTATTTTTATATAGCCGGACTTGAGTTCCGGAAATGGGAAGCACAATGCCTGAACTTTAAAGGAGGGGTTTGGGATATTGGCAGTTTGGAGGGATATGCTGTTCATTTTTATACATACATGCCTCTAAACTGTTGTGTTCTGGGCACCTCTGCAAAGACAGTGATTATGTACGAGTGAGATGAAAAAGTGTTGAATGATGATGATGAAAGTATTTTCTTTTTGGGTCACCCTACCTGCCTCTGTGGGAGATGGCCAACTTAAAAAAAAAAAGAGGCAGGCAGTAATTTCATGTATTAGCCAGGGAGGTAGTATAACATCTCTTAGGAATGAAGAAGAGCTGGATGTGAGTGGGAGAGGTGCACGAGGCATTGGGTAGATTGAAGAGGGGCAAAGCAGCTGGGACTGATGGGATCATGGCAGAAATGTTAAAAGCAGGTGGGGATATAGTTTTCGAGTGATTGTTACTTTTGTTCAATAAATGTATGAAAGAGGGGAAGTTACCTAGGGATACAGAATGTGCATAGTTTCTTTATATAAAGGGAAGGGGACAAAAAGAGTAAAATTATAGGGGAATAAGTCTACAGTCTCCATGGGGAAGTGGAACAGAATTCTTCCTCTGCAAGCTATGCGTGTTGTAAGAGGCTACTAAAATGCCGGGAGCAAGGGGCTAGTAACCACTTCTCCTGTATACATTATGAAATTTATAAAGGAGAAACTTTCGTCTTTCCTCCTAGGCCACCCTGCCTTGGTGGAATACTGCCGGTTTGCTGAAAGCAGTTGTTTACCGAGTATACCTGACCTGGTAAAGTGTATGGTAGGGTTATTACTGGAAGAATTAGAGGCAAGATGGAGAGCAGGATCGCAGATAAACAAGGAGGCTTTAGAATGGGTAGGGGATGTGTAGAACAAGTACTTACATTGAAACATACAAGTGAATAACATTTAGATAAACGTAGGAAAGTTTTACTGCTTTTATGGATTTAGAAAAGGCTTATGATAGGGTGGATGGGGAAGCAATGTGGCAGGTGTTGCAAGTGTATGGAATAGATGGTCAGTTACTAAATGCAGTAAAGAATTATGAGGATAGTGAGGCTTGGGTTAGGGTGTATAGGAGAGGGGCAGATTGCTTCCCAGTAAAAGTAGGTTTTAGACAAGGATGCTTAATGCACCATGGTTGTTTAACATATTTATATACGAGTTAGTGGACAAGTTTGGGAGGGTAAGTAAAGGAAGAAAGTTTATAGTGAACATAGATAAGTGTAAGGTGATGAAGGTATCAAAGGATTTAGATAAGGAAAAATTGGATATCATATTGAAGGCAGGGAGTATGGAAGAAGTGGATGTCTTCAGATATTTGGGAGTTGACTTGTCAGCAGATGGGTTTACGAAGGATGAGGGTTAGCCATAGAATTGATCAAGGAAAAAAGGTGGGGGTGCATCAAGGTATCTGTGGAGACGAGGAACATTACCCACGGAGAAAAAGAAGAGAATGTATGAAAGTACTATGATACCAACACTCTTATATGGGTGTGAAGCATGGGTTTTAAATGTTGTAGCAAGGAGGAGCCTGGAGGAAGTGGAGATGTGTCTCAGGGCAATGTGTGGCGTAAATATTATGCAGAGAATTCGCAGTGTGGAAACAAGGAGGAGGTGGTGTGGAGTTACCAAAAGTATTGGAAGGGTTGTTGAAGTGGTTTGATCATTTAGAGAAGATGGAGCAAAATAGGATGACTTGGAGGGTGCATAAATATGTACTGGAGGGAAGGCGAGGCAAGTGTTGTCCTATGAAAGGATGGAGGGAGGGGATAAAAGTGGTTTTGTGTGCAAGGAATTTGATATATAGCAGGCATGTGTGAGCATGTTAGATAGGAGTGAAGACAAATGGTTTTTGGGACTTGACGAGCTGTTGGAGTGTGAGCAGGGTAATATTTATGAAGGGATTTAAGGACACCGGTTAGCCAGACTCGAGTACTGGAGGTGGGAAGTAGAATGCCTATACTTTAAGGGAGGGGTCTGGGATATCTGCTGTTTGGAGTGACATCTAAACTGTCCTATCTGAGTACCTCTGCAAAGACAGTGATTGTGTGTGAATGATGGCGAGTGTTTTTCTCTTTGGAATTACCCTGCCTTGATGGGAGACAGTCAAAGTGTTAAAACAAATATTTCAAGAAAAAGAGGATAAATAAAGAGAAGATATAATATAGGGAATAATGACAATGTGTTGGATTATGTCTTGGTGGATAAAAGTTTATGGGTAGACTTCTGGATGTGCACATTTATAGAGGGGCAACAGATGTATTAGATCATTATTTAGTTGTAGCTACAGTGAGTAAGAGGTAGTGAGGGGTACAAGGAAATTGGCATCAAAATGTCTCAATGCCCCCCACTACAGTGCCATCATTTACTGTATGGTTCACTTCATTGTTCATAAACCCATCTGCTGACTAGCCTACTCCCAAGTATCTAAATACATCCACTTCCTCCATACTCCCTACCTCAATCTAATATTCAACCTATCATTGCTTAAACATTTTGATACCCTCATCACTTTGCTCTTTTCTATGTTCACTTTTAATTTCCTACTTTTACATATCCTTCCAAATTCATCCATGAACCTTAGCAACTTGTGCTCACAATCTCCAATAAGAACTTTCTCATCAACCAAATAACTGTGATAACTGCCACTGTGCATAAGATCCAAGATATTTTAATCCCACACCACTCCAGCACCCTACCACTTATTCCGTATATTTGCAACATCTGCTACATGGTTTCCCTATACACTATCCTATGACGAGTTATAAATGCACGCGAAAGAATAAAGAGTTTTTTGGTGCCTTCAACAAGGATATTGGGAATTTTTCTTTATGAATACAGTAGCAGTAGAAGAGTGGAATAAATTTAAAGATATGATAGTGCTACATACATTGGAAATTTAAACAAAACTCGTATGGATAGGATGAGCATATTAATGAAGACAACCTCAAGCATAGCTCTGCTCCTGCAACTACAATAATTATTTATTTTGAGAAAACCCAATATACAGGAACATGTATATTAACTGTGTAAAACATTCATTCTGAGACTTGGCAAGTTCTACATTTCTTGACTAATGTTTACCAAAAAAAATACAAGCTTACCACATATGCACCAAAAGGTCATAAGAAGGGAATCTGGCTGACATATGAAAAAATGTAAAGCCATAAACAATCATAATCCATATACAATTAACAGAGCCAGATCCTCAAAAAATTCCAAATTTTTCTTGACCTATTTTTATTAAAAAAAAATTATGAGGATACCAGTCACCAAAGATCCAACAAGTGCAATTGGCCAATTAATAAAAAATTAAAACCAAAATTTAATTTTAATCCTTCATATTTACCATTGCTTCTCCCTTCACCATCAACTGTCTCAATCTTAGTCTAGGTTGAGGCACACCTGTTATGAACTTGGGAATACATATTTCCCAATTTCTCTTCATTCCCTCCCTTAAACAAATTCCCAATTCTGCATTAGAGCAACCCAGCTTCATTTTCTTCTGAACCAGCACAAGATCTCCAGCTGAAATCTAGCCACAGGATATTGTTCAAAATATACTTATTGTATTTCCCCATGTCCAAATCTGTTTTCTTTCTCACAAATATCAACATAAACCAGTTCAGTTGTGCTGGGCTTGGCTGATGGCATAAGAACAAATTTATTTTTTATTTTATTAACACATTGGCTGTCTCCCACCAAGGAAGGGTGGCCCAAAAAAGAAAAACTTTCATCATTCACTCCATCACTGTCTTGCCAGAAGTGCACTTACATTAGTTATAAAACTGCAACATTAACATCCCTCCTTCAGAGTGCAGACACTGTACTTCCCATCTCCAGGACTCAAGTCAGGCCTGCCGGTTTCCCTGAACCCCTTCATAAATGTTACCTTGTTCACACTCCAACAGCACGTCAAGTCCTAAAAATCATTTGTCTCTACTCGCTCCTACCTAACATGCTCATGCTTGCTTGCTTGAAGTCCAAACCCCTTGCACACTAAACCTCCTTTACCCCCTCCCTCCAACCTTTCCAAGGCCAACCCCTACCCCATCTTCCCTCCACTACAGATTTATACATTCTCGAAGTCATTCTATTTCCCTCCATCCTCTCTACATATCCAAACCACCTCAACAACCCTTCCTCAGCCCTCTGCATAATAGTTTTGGTAATCCTGCACCTCCTCCTAATTTCCAAACTACGAATTCTCTGCATTATATCCACACCACACATTGCTCTCAGACATGACATCTCCACTGCCTCCAGCCTTCTCCTTGTTATAATGTTCATCACCCCTGTTTCACACCCATACAAGAGCATTGGTATAACTATACTTTCATACATTCCCCTCTTTGCTTCCATGGACAAAGTTCTTTGTCTCCACAGACTTCTAAGTGCACCACTCACATTTTTCCCCTCTTCAATTCTATGATTCACTTCATCTTTTATAGACCCATCTGCTGACACATCCACGCCTAAATATCTGAATACATTCACCTCCATACTCTCTCTCTCCCCTTGTACTGTGAATTCACATGCACTTGAGGGAAATTTGTACAACCTTACTATCCTCAGTGTTGGAGCACCACTTCATCTAAGAGCACACAGTTTTTCAGATTATCAACAATAAACTAATATTTAGCATTATTGTTTTTATAATATCTGCTGTTTCCCATCAAGGCAGGATGACCCAAAGGAAACCACATTCACCATCATATGAAGTTTCATGCAAGCAATCTGACAATGCTGTTGAGGTACTGCTTGGAATAAAACAATTTAAATCCTTGAAATTATAACATTCATTATAACTGAAATCTTCCAGACTGCATCCTAAACTAATCCAATGGTGTGCATAACAAAACAGCACGATATGCTATAGTGTTATGGAACTTTGCCAAAAGATGAATATCTGCAACAAAAAATTTAATTTCCAAAAGGATTCCAGGAAAGATATCTTAAAACCAATAAATTACACTAACAAACCTTTACATTTGTATTTTAATTGTAACCACTTTCATATGTTCATACAGTCTAGAAGAAGAATGAAGTTTTTAAAAATTATAGTGGAAACTAAAATTGAACAAATTCATAAATATCTGCTTGAAATGGAAACTAATACTTACATGCTGCCTGGAGCCTCAGCAGCATAGGCCACAGCTGGGTCCAGGTGAATTTTAACTGGACGGCCATGGAGCTGGATAAATTGAGTAGGATCCTGTTTCTGCAATAATGAGATATTCAGTGTTATTACTTAAATATAGCTATGCTTAATCTTCCCTAGAGCAAGAAAGTGTAGTCTAGATCATGAAGCTTGATATTCTTAAAAAATTATTTATATCTATACACACACAGGAAATGGTATGGTGATACCGACAAGATGTGGAAAAAGACACTAATGTACAGTTCAAGACATTTATTAGAACTGTACATTAGTGTCTTTTTCCATACCTACCATCCGACTTACGACCTGCTCGACTTACGACCTGCTCGACTTACGACCACTCGACTTACGACCGTATTTTTTATGCCAAATTTCTGGGAAATAAACAACTATTTGTGTTGTACACAGTGTTTATTACCTCATCTTCTGTATATAGTCCTACTGTCTTCAAGTTATGTCCTGGAATTTGTATTGATAAAGCCACTGGATGGCGAAACATCTACAATAAAGATACCCAGATGTTGCACACGTCTTAATTTCAACCAGAATGATGTCGAGTTATTGGTGAATATTGGAAAGCCAGTGGCATTAGGTGACAAGGAGAGTAACAGGTATAGTGGAGGAACAGAAATCAGCAGGAAGAGAAAAGAGAAGGGAGAGTTTCTGAACACACATTATACTAATAGTTGTAGTGTGAGAAACAAGATGGACGAATTGAGATTAGTTGCAAGTGTGGGTAACAATGATGTTTTTGCCATAACCGAGACGTGGTTTAATGTGAAAAATAGGGACATGCCAGAGAAGTGGCAGATGCAGTTCAATGTAGATAAGTGCTAAGTTTTAAAGTGTGGGAATGTTCGTAACCCTAGCACTTACCAGCTTAATAATGTTGAACTTAGCCTTACAGAATGTGAAAAGGACTTGGGGGTTATGGCAAGCAGCAACCTTAAACCACGACAGCAATGCCTAAGCATGCATAATAAGGCAAATATATTATTGGTATTTATATCAAGAAGTGTAAGCAACATAAGTCCAGCGGTTATACTACAGTTTTATACATCATTAGTAAGGCCTCCCCTAGATTACACAGCTCAGTTCTGGTTTCCGTATTACAGAATGGATACAAGTTCATTAGAAAACATTCAGTGAAGAATGACAAAATTAATTCATAGCATTAGAAATCTTCCTTATGACATTCACTTCTAAGACGAAGAATGAGGGAAGACATGATTGAAGTGTATAAGTGGAAGATGGGTATTAACAAAGGGGACATAAATAAGGTCTTGAGAACATAAGAACATTAGAAAGGAGGAACACAGCAGTAGGCCTGTTGGCCATACCAGGCAGATTCTTCACAATCCATTCCACCAACAAAATATTTGCCCAATCCAATTTTCAATGCTACCCAAGAAATAAGCTTTGATAATTCTATTTACCCATGTGCAAGTCCCACTCAAATCTAACCCCTCTCACTTGTGTATTTATCCAACCTAAATTTGAAACTACCAAAGGTTTTAGCCTCGGTAACCCTACTAAGGAGACTGTTCCACTCATCAACTACCCTATTTCCAAGCCAATACTTTCCTACATCCTTTCTAAATCTAAACTTATCCAATTTGAATCCATTATTGCAGGTTCTCTCTTGGAGAGAGATTCTCAAGACCTTATTTATATCCCCTTTATTGATACCCATCTTCCACTTATACACTTCGATCGTGTCTCCCCTCATTCTTCGTCTAACATGTGAATGTAATTTAAGGGTCTTCAATCTTTCTTCATAAGGAAGATTTCTAATGCTATGTATTAATTTAGTCATTTTACACTGAATGTTTTCTACCGAATTTATGTCCATTCTGTAATAAGGAGACCAAAACTAAGCTGCGTAATCTAGGTGAGGCCTTACTAATGATGTATAAAGCTGTAATATAACCTATGAACTTCTGTTGCTTACACTTCTTGATATACATATATCCCAGTACTCTGTTTGTCCTATTACGTATGCTTAGGCATTGCTGTCTTGGTTTAAGGTTACTGCTTATCATAACCCCTCAAGTCCTTTTTGCAATCTGTATGGCTAAGTTCTACATTATTTAACTTACAAGTGCTAGGGTTATGGACACTCCCGAGCTTCAGAACTTTGCATTTATCTACATTGAACTGTATCTGCCACTTTTCTGACCAGGTATTGAGTTAGTCTAAATCCTCCTGAAGTTCCCTGATATCTATGAGTCAATTATCCTATCTTTGTGTCATCGGCAATTGTAATACCCTCATCAAGATCATTGATATATATTACAAACAACAACGGGCCCAAGACTGATCCCTGTGGAACACTACTCGTTACAGATCCTCACTCGGATTTAACCCCATTTATGCCCAATCTACTCCCTGTCTGTGAGCCATGACTCGATCCATGAGAGCACTTTTCCCCCAATGCCATGAGCTGCCACTTTCTTTAACAGTCTTTGGTGCAGTACTCTATCAAAAGCCTTAATAAAATCTGAATAAACAATATCAAATTCTTCATGATCAACACCCTCAAAAGCTTTACTGAAGAAAGTTAATAAATTAATTAGACAAGAACGGTCTCTCGTGAATCCATGCTGAGTATCATTAATCAGATTGTGCTTATCCAGATGGCTTCTTATAATCTCAGCTATAATTGACAAGTAATTTGCCTACAATTGAGGTCAGGTAATCTGACGATAACGGCTTGTCTCCTGTTTTAAAAGTAGGAATTACATTAGCCATCTTCCACATATCAGACACTACACCTGTTTGAAGAGAAAAATTAAAAATATTAGTTAATGGTTCACAGTTCCATTTTGCATTCCTTAAGAACCCTTGAAAAAAGCTCATAAGGACCTGGTGATTTATTTTGTTTCAGTCAGTATTTGTTTCATAACCATTTCACTAGTGACTGTGATGTTACATAACTATTTAAAATCGAGCACATTTCATTCTCTTTGTCAGTAAGATGCCCATAGTTATTTTAAGGGGACCTATTTTATCTCTAACTTTTGTTCTATACACCTGGAAAAAACTTTTTGGGTTAGTTTTCAAATCCCTAGCAAGCTGGAACTGATGGGATCATGACAGAAATGTTAAAAGCAGGGGGTGATAGTGTTGGAGTGGTTGGTACTTTTGTTTAATATATGTATGAAAGAGAAGGTACCTAGGGATTGGCAGAGAGCATGTATAGTCCCTTTACAGGGAAGGGGGACAAAAGAGATTGTAAAAATTATAGAGGAATAAGTTTATTGAGTATAACAGGAAAAGTGTACGGTAGTGTTATTATTGAAAGAATTAGAGGTAAGACAGAATGTAGGATTGCGGATGAGCAAGGAGGTTTCAGAGTGGGCAGGGGATGGGTAGATCAAGTGATTACATTGAAGCATATATGTGAACAGTATTTAGATAAAGGTAGGGAAGCTTTTATTGCATTTATGGATTTAGAAAAGGCATATGATAGAGTGGATAGGGGAGCAATGTGGCAGATGTTGCAAGTATATATGGAATAGGTGGTAAGTTACTAAATGCTGTAAAGAGTTTTTATGAGGATAGTGAGGCTCAGGTTAGGGTGTGTAGAAGAGAGGGAGAATACTTCCCGGTAAAAGTAGATCTTAGACAGGGATGTGTAATGTCACCATGGCTGTTTAATATATTTATAGATGGGGTTGTAAAAGAAGTAAATGCTAGGGTGTTCGGGAGAGGGGTGGGATTAAATTATGGTAAATCAAATACAAAATGGGAATTGACACAGTTACTTTTTGCTGATGATACTGTGCTTATGGGAGATTCTAAAGAACAATTGCAAAGGTTAGTGGATGAGTTTGGGAGTGTGTGTAAAGGTAGAAAGTTGAAAGTGAACATAGAAAAGAGTAAGGTGATGAGGGTATCAAATGATTTAGATAAAGAAAAATTGGATATCAAATTGGGGAGGAGGAGTATGGAAGAAGTGAAAGTTTTCAGATACGTACTTGGGAGTTGACGTGTCGGCGGATGGATTTATAAAGGATGAGGTTAATCATAGAATTGATGAAGGAAAAAAAGGTGAGTGGTGCGTTGAGGTATATGTGGAGTCAAAAAACGTTATCTATGGAGGCAAAGAAGGGAATGTATGAAAGTATAGTGGTACCAACACTCTTATATGGGTGTGAAGCTTGGGTTGTGAATGTAGCAGCGAGAAGGCGGTTGGAGGCAGTGGAGATGTCCTGTCTAAGGGCAATGTGTGGTGTAAATATTATGCAGAAAATTCGGAGTGTGGAAATTAGGAGAAGGTGTGGAGTTAATAAAAGTATTAGTCAGAGGGCTGAAGAGGGGTTGTTGAGGTGGTTTGGTCATTTAGAGAGAATGGATCAAAGTAGAATGACATGGAGAGCATTTAAATCTGGAGAAGGAAGGAAGGAAGGCAGGGTAGGGATCATCCTCGAAAAGGTTGGAAGGAAGGGGTAAGGGAGGTTTTGCGGGCAAGGGGCTTGGACTTCCAGCAAGCATGCGTGAGTGTGTTAGATAGGAGTGAATGGAGACTAATGATATTTGAGACCTGACGAGCTGTTGGAGAGTGAGCAGGGTAATATTTAGTGAAGGGATTCAGGGAAACCGGTTATTTTTATATAGCTGGACACGAGTTCTGGAAATGGGAAGTACAATGCCTGCACTTTAAAGGAGGGGTTTGGGATATTTGCAGTTTGGAGGGATATGTTGTTTATCTTTATACATACTACATGCTTCTAAACTGTTGTGTTCTGGGCACCTCTGCAAAGACAGTGATTATGTACGAGTGAAATGAAAGTGTTGAATGATGATGAAAGTATTTTCTTTTTGGGGATTTTCTTTCTTTTTGGGTCACCCTGCCTTGGTGGGAGACGGCCGACTTGTTGGGGGGGGGGGGGGGGTAGCTTTTATTATCCCATTTTTAATGTCCCTCTTTATGTCAATATACTGATTCATAAGATGACCCTCACCTCTTTTGATATGCCTATAAATTCCTTTCTTCTGCCCTAAGAGATATTTGAGCCTATTATTCATCCATTTTGGGTCATTTTATTCAATCTAATTTCTTTATATGGGATAAATGTTCTTTGAGCAGTATGTACAGTGTTTAGAAAACTGTCATACTGATAGCTCTCTTCATTACCCCAGTCAACAGATAAGTGTTCTCTAAGCCCGTTGTAATCTAAGCGAAAATCTGGGATAATTACTGAATTATCCCTACTGTCATATACAGTGGACCCCCGGTTAACGATATTTTTTCACTCCATAAGTATGTTCAGGTGCCAGTACTGACCAAATTTATTCCCATAAGGAATATTGTGAAGTAGATTAGTGCATTTCAGACCCCCAAACATACACGTACAAACGCACTTACATAAATACACTTACGTAATTGGTCGCATTCGGAGGTAATCGTTATGTGGGGGTCCACTGTACTTCCATTCTCGAGCTAAGCAATCCTAAGCTCCTCTAAGTTGCTGGTAGAGTTGCTCAAGAGAGGACATCTTGGTTCAGATTCACAGAGAGCACACAGACAAGTCTTCACTGAGCTAAGTATAGGTCCTCTTGAAGAGGATCTCTCTTCAAGAGAGAACCCACAATAATGAATTAAAATTAGACAAGTGCAGATTTAGAATGGATATTGGAAAGTATTGGTTTGGTAATAGGATAGTTGATGAGTGGCACAGTTTGCCTAGTAGGGTTATTGAAGCTAAACCCTTGGGGAGTTTCAAATTTTGGATGGATAAATACTGGAGTGAGAGGGGTTGGATTTGAGCGGGACTTGCACACGAGTAAATAGAAATATCAAAACTTATTGCTTGGGTAGCATTTTTTTCTGTTAGTGGGTTGGATTTATGAAGGACTAGCCTAGTATGGGCCAACAGGCCTAATGCAGTGTTTCTCATTTCTTATGTACCACTACTACTTTTCCTTCATCTCTGTCCTCTTCCTTTCCCCTTGCCTATATATATTGGCTCCCTCACTCTTTTGTTTTAGTGTGACTTTCTGAATGGTCCAAGTCAGAATGAATCATCATCGTAAGCTTCTCTCTCCTACTTGCGGGTTGTGTGTCCTATTCCAGTCACAGTATTGTGCCTTTTTGTTCTTTACTTATCTCTAACCCTATTGGACCTGCCAATCCTGTGCCAGATTACTCTACCCCTTCCCAAATTTTTACTTGCCCTCATACGCGTCCTCGTTCCCTATCCCAACAACCAACCCCCCTCCTCTTCCCAAACACCTCCTTCCCTTCAAAGTACTGTTGCCTATCCCTGCCCTGCCCTTGATAACTGAACCTAAAAGCTTGGGTAGCTTTAAATATAAGTTGGGTAAATATGAGTGAGAAAGCTTGGATATGAGCTGGACCTGCTTAGCATGGACCAGTAGACTTCCTGCAGTGCTCCTCTAGTTTTAAGTAACAATGTTGAGTGTGAGTAGGAAAATCTATAAATCTTGCTTGTCTAGAAAGGCCTTGGTGTACAGTATCATGAGTGCCGATATCACATAAAATACTAAATGAATTTGAAGTGCTCCATATTAGACAGCTAGGTACTACACAGTACTTACAATTTTTTCATAGTATTCTCGTCTTCGTTCAGCACGACGCTTGTAGTCAACTAGCATTCCACGTATCTTACGTTCTTGCTTTCTTGCTTCATGCCACATACTGTCTGGCATTTACCTGAAGGAAAAATTATTGCAATAATAGATAGCAATAACTCTTTTTAATGCTCCAGCTCTCCCCCAATGAGGTAGGGCATTGGATTACCAAAAGTATTATTCAGAGGACAGGATGGAGAAAAACCAGGATGACTAGGGGGGAGTATATTAAATTTGGGGTGGAAAGGTGGGTAGGGATTATGCTAGGAAAGGCTGGAGAAGATAAGTAGGGATTGTGCTAGGAAAGGTTGGAAGGAAGGGGAAAGGTTTTGAGTGCTAGGGTCTTGGAGTGAGTTGAAGTGCTTTAATTTTAAGGTGCTGTTGAATGTGAGAAAGGCAACGTTTATACAGAAATTCAGGGAAACCAGGTAGCCAAACTTTATTCTTGGAGGTGAGAAGAACCGTGCCTGCACTCTGAAGGTGTGGGGAGGTTGCAATTTGGACAGTCATCTGAACTGTAGTATCAATGTGATTCTGACAAGCAATAACTGACAAATATATATAAAAAGCACCATTCCCAATTTGAGAACGATTTAAATAGAATTGATTAGTGGACACCAGCACATGTGAATACTTGCATGAACCTTTGCCTTGTTACATTTCACTTTTGAAAATTTGTAGCCATTTGGATGAGACACTAAGGTTGAAAACCTTAGAGGAAGAGGGAAAAAATTGGGCAACCTACTTAAAGGTACTCTTTCAGAGATACTGAACAACATGAAGGGGAGGAAAATATGTGCTGTAAACTGCCATCTACAAGGACAAAGGATGAGCAGGTTATGACATTGTGCTCGTGAAGACCGTGGCTCAGTTGGTAGTGAACTTGGTTTGTATACCAAAGATCCATGACTCAGTCCCTGGCACAGGTAGAAATGTTGGGCACGTTTCCTTACACTGGCTGTCCCTGTTCACCTAGCAATAAGCAAGTGCCTGGGTGTCAGTCAACTGTTGTGGGTCACATCCTAGTTGGTGTTAGTATACAATAAAACCTCTACATTTTGTAAAAAAAAAAAAAAAAAAAAAAAAAAACGTACAGACATTACTTACATGTTGGATTCGGACAAAATGGAAAGTCTAAAATTCCAGATTTTGTCCATAGCAATGTCTGGGTGTCTTCTGAAGTATCAGACCAAGTTCGATGAGTCCAGCACTTGTCTGGTATGGGCCAGAGCAGCCACAACCATGAATTGCCTATTTTTATTGTTCCCCAAGCCACAGACTGCCCATATCAGTTTTTTATTTGCACCCACCCATACATACACTTGTCATTCAGGCTCAAAATTTCCTATGGTTTTAGTGTGTTTTGTGTGATTTTCCTAACATATTAAGTAAAGTGCAATTAACAATGGCCTCTAAAGAAAGTAGCAATGCCAAGAAGAAATGTGTGGTTCTCCGTGTTAAGAAGAAACGAACTAATAAAGAAGGCCGAGTCTGGCATCTCAGTGGCACCACATCTCGGCTATCTACATTATTTTCACTGGTTGAGCTTTGAAGCTCCTCTGATTCATCACAAAAGTTATTAAGTCCCTTATCAATCACACTAATTTACATCTCTCCACCATGGAAAGTTAGGTAAAATTACTGAAAATTTTATACATACTATACAATTACTACATAGTACTATACTGTAATGCTACAGGTTACAATACTAATAATGTTAAGTGTCTGGTTATCTTCTGGATCCGTGGACTACATTCACTAGTTCAGAAAACAACTGGACGATTGTGAAAAATTAATTTCATAATTCATAAGTTTTGGACAATTAGCAATACTGTTCACTCCCACTAACCCTTATTAATCTGTTAATGAGATTGTTCTCTGTACTGCTGATAGGGATGGGTTTTGAAACGAGCCAAGGGAGGATAACAGCTCTTAGCCTATAAGAATGAAGTGTAAAAAACATGTAACATTGTACAAAAATTAATTCCTGGTTATGTGCATTTTTCATTTTGTTTCAGAAAACTTACACACACACACACACACACACACAACACACACAACACACACAACACACACAACACACACAACACACACAACACACACAACACACACAACACACACAACACACACAACACACACAACACACACAACACACACACACACACACACACACAGTAGTACCAGAAACTGATTTTGTTTCAAATTGTTATACAAAATATACAATAATTCAGAAACTCCTTTAGCATGCACAGCATTTCAGGATGTCATTCTTGGTTAACTCTTCATAATGTATATATATATATATATATATATATATATATATATATATATATATATATATATATATATATATATATATATATATATATATATATACCCGGTGGCCTGGTGGCTTAAGCTCCCACTTCACACACGGAGGGCCCGGGTTCGATTCCCGGCAGGTGGAAACATTGACACGTTTCCTTACACCTGTTGTCCTGTTCACCTAGCAGTAAATAGGTACCTGGGTGTTAGTCGACTGGTGTGGGTCGCATCCTGGGAGACAAGATTAAGGACCCCAATGGAAATAAGACAGACAGTCTTCGATGACGCACTGACTTTCTTGGGTTATCCTGGGTGGCTAACCCTCCGGGGTTAAAAATCCGAACGAAATCTTATATCGCCATTATTATTTAGATTTTTCAACTCAATGGCCATTTCCTTCCAAGGTAGGGATACTTAAAAAAAAAAAAACATTCATTCATTAACATTCACAATCAGATTACACATCCAAATGCAACATCCCCATCCCTCCTCCAGAATGCAGGCACTGTCCTCCCTTCCCATCATCATCATAAAAACAAGTGGTAAACCCGTGTGGGTCATACAGTGTTACTGTATGCTGGTACAGATTTTGTTCACATTACTAACCCAGAATAATCCATAGTGTATGTCATCAAGGACTGTCAGTCTTATTTCTACTGGGGTCCTTTAATCTTTCCCAGAATGCAACCCACAAGTCAACAAACACCCAGGTACCCAAGTTTATTCAGGTACAAGTACAAATAAAAACAGTTACATAAATTATCATATATAGCAGCATGTGTGGACTACCTTGGATTAACCCCAAAAATCAAAGCGACGTATTTCATTGGGGTACTTGCTGCTAGGTGAATTTTTTAATTTGAATTTGCTTTGAAGCCCCTGAGTTATTACAGTTTGTGCATATGCTGGGCTGTCACAGTCTAATTCAGCTAAGAATAGAAAATATAACCAAAATCACCAATTGTGGGTGGGTGTGAGAGACTTGCCTAGTAAATAAATGAGTAAGTTTATTCAGGCACAGGTACACGTAAGTGCAATTATATTCTTTTTTTATTGTATTATTAACACACTGTCCAATTCCCACCAAGGCAGGGTGGCCCGAAAAAGAAACTTTCACCATCATTCACTCCATCACTGTCTTGCCAGAAGGGTGTTTTACACTTCAGTTTTTAAAGTGCAACATTAACACCCCTCCTTCAGAGTGCAGGCACTGTACTTCCCATCTCCAGGACTGCCGGTTTCCCTGAATCCCTTCATAAATGTTACTTTACTCACACTCCAACGTCACGTCAAGTATTAAAAACAAATTGTCTCCATTCACTCCTATCAAACACGCTCACACATGCCCGCTGGAAGTCCAAGCCCCTCACACACAAAACCTCCTTTACCCCCTCCCTCCAACCTTTCCTAGGCCAACCCCTACCATGCCTTCCTTCCACTACAGACTGATACACTCTTGAAGTCATTTTGTTTCGCTCCATTCTCTCTACATGTCCGAACCACCTCAACAACCCTTCCTCAGCCCTCTGGACAACAGTTTTGGCAATCCCGCACCTCCTCCTAACTTCCAAACTATGAATTCTCTGCATTATATTCACACCACACATTGCCCTCAGACATGACATCTCCACTGCCTCTAGCCTTCTCCTCGCTGCAACATTCATCACCCATGCTTCACACCCATATAAGAGCGTTGGTAAAACTATACTCTCATACATTCCCCTCTTTGCCTCCAAGGACAAAGTTCTTTGTCTCCACAGACTCCTAAGTGCACCACTCACCCTTTTCCCCTCATCAATTCTATGATTCACTTCATCTTTCATAGACCCATCCGCTGACACGTCCACTCCCAAATATCAAACATTCACCTCCTCCATACTCTCTCCCTCCAATCTGATATCCAATCTTTCATCACCTAATCTTTCTGTTATCCTCATAACCTTACTCTTTCCTGTATTCACTTTCAATTTTCTTCTTTTACATACCCTACCAAATTCATCCACCAACCTTCGCAATTTATCTTCAGAATCTCCCAAGAGCACAGTGTCATCAGCAAAGAGCAGCTGTGACAACTCCCACTTTGTGTGTGATTCTTTATCTTTTAACTCCACACCTCTTGCCAAGACCCTCACATTTACTTCTCTTACAATCCCATCTATAAATATATTGAACAACCACGGTGACATCACACATCCTTGTCTAAGGCCTACTTTTACTGGGAAATAATCTCCCTCTTTCCTACATACCCTAACTCGAGCCTCACTATCCTCGTAAAAACTCTTCACTGCTTTCAGTAACCTACCTCCTATACCATACATCTGCAACATCTGCCACATTGCCCCCCTATCCAACCTGTCATACGCCTTTTCCAAATCCATAAATGCCACAAAAACCACTTCACCCTTATCTAAATACTGTTCACTTGTATGTTTCACTGTAAACACCTGGTCCACACACCCCCTACCTTTCCTAAAGCCTCCTTGTTCATCTGCTATCCTATTCTCCGTCTTACTCTTAATTCTTTCAATAATAACTACCACACACTTTACCAGGTATACTCAACAGACTTATCCCCCTATAATTTTTGCACTCTCTTTTGTTCCCTTCGCCTTTATACAAAGGAACTATGCATGCTCTCTGCCAATCCCTAGGTACCTTACCCTCTTCCATACATTTATTAAATAATTGCACCAACCTCTCCAAAACTATATCCCCACCTGCTTTTAACATTTCTATCTTTATCCCATAAATCCCAGCTGCCTTACCCCCTCTCATTTTACCTACTGCCTCACGAACTTCCCCCCCACTCACAACTGGCTCTTCCTCACTCCTACAAGATGTTATTCCTCCTTGCCCTATACACGAAATCACAGCTTCCCTATCTTCATCAAAATTCAACAATTCCTCAAAATATTCCCTCCATCTTCCCAATACCTCTAACTTTCCATTTAATAACTCTCCTCTCCTATTTTTAACTGAAATCCATTTGTTCTCTAGGTTTCCTTAACTTGTTAATCTCACTCCTAAACTTTTTCTTATTTTCAATAAAATTTGTTGATAACATCTCACCCACTCTCTCATTTGCTCTCTTTTTACATTGCTTCACCACTTTCTTAACCCCTCTCTTTTTCTCCATATACTCTTCCCTCCTTGCATCACTTCTACTTTGTAAAAACTTCTCATATGCTAACTTTTTCTCCCTTGCTAATCTCTTTACATCATCATTCCACCAATCGCTCCTCTTCCCTCCCGCACCCACTTTCCTGTAACCACAAACTTCTGCTGAACACTAACACTACATTTTTAAACCTACCCCACACCTCTTCGACCCCATTGCCTATGCTCTCATTAGCCCATCTATCTGTAGTTTACCTGGAGAGAGTTCCGGGGGTCAACGCCCCTGCGGCCCGGTCTGTGACCAGGCCTCCTCCAATAGTTGTTTATATCTTACTCTAACTGCCTCCTCTTTTAGTTTATAAACCTTCACCTCTCTCTTACCTGATGCTTCTGTTCTCCTTGTATCCCATCTACCATTTACTCTCAGTGTAGCTACAACTAAAAAGTCATCTGATATATCTGTGGCCCCTCTATAAACATGTACATCCTGAAGTCTACTCAACAGTCTTTTATCTACCAATACATAATCCAACAAACTACTGTCATTTCACCCTACATCATATCTTGTATACTTATTTATCCTCTTTTTCTTAAAATATGTATTACCTATAACTAAACCCCTTTCTATACAAAGTTCAATCAAAGGGCTCCCATTATCATTTACACCTGGCACCCCAAACTTACCTACCACACCCTCTCTAAAAGTTTCTCCTACTTTAGCATTCAGGTCCCCTACCACAATTACTCTCACTTGGTTCAAAGGTTCCTATACATTCACTTAACATCTCCCAAAATCTCTCTCTCTCTCCTCTACATTCCTCTCTTCTCCAGGTGCATACACGCTTATTATGACCCACTTTTCACATCCAACCTTTACTTTAATCCACATAATCCTTGAATTTACACGTTCATATTCCTTTTTCTTCTTCCATAACTGATCCTTCAACATTATTGCTACCACTTCCTTAGCTCTAACTCTGATACTCCAGATTTAATCCCATTTATTTCTCCCCACCGAAACTCCCCTACCCCCTTCAGCTTTGTTTTGCTTAGGGCCAGGACATCCAACTTCTTTTCATTCATAACATCAGCAATCATCTGTTTCTTGTCATCCGCACTACATCCACACACATTCAAGCATCCCAATTTTATAAAGTTTTTCTTCTTCTCTTTTTTAGTAAATGTTTACAGGAGAAGGGGTTACTAGCCCATTGCTCCCGGCATTTTAGTTGCCTCATACGACACGCACGGCTTACGGAGGAAAGATTCTTTTCCACTTCCCCACGGACAACAGAAGAAATAAAGAAGAACAAGAGCTATTTAGAAAAAGGAGAAAAAGCCTAGATGTATGTATATATATATATATATATGCATGTGCGTGTCTGTGAAGTGTGACCAAACTGTAAGTAGGAGTAGCAAGATATCCCTGTTATCTAGCGTGTTTATGAGACTGAAAAAGACACCAGCCATCCTACCATCATGTAAAACAGTTACAGGTTTCTGTTTCACAGTCATCTGGCAGGACAGTAGTACTTCCCTGGGTGGTTGCTGTCTACCAACCTACTACCTACCTATAGTGTACCTATATAGTGTAAATTACGAACTATTTCTTTGTGCAGTGTACAAAATGTAGTTTACACGTATGTAATAAAATACGTATTTAGCACCAAAGAATGTCACCAGCATGCTATACATTTCGGGAGGATTAATCCTAATGTTTGCAGGCCACTTAAGACTAGTCATAGGTTACTGAGTGGCACAATTTAAAGTATGCATAAAAAGTAGCAAAAATAGTACAATTTTAAGTATGAATTAATACTTTTAAACTAATCCAGTGATCTTAAGTTTATATGGATTTCCTACTAAGTTCCAAACTGGCTCTGTTATTTCAGGCTATGGCAAAATTACAAGAAATGGTCTAGAAACAGGAGGTAGTTGGACGAGTTGGCTTTGTTTGGTACAGCAGTGTTGCTACAGTTAAGTTAGAGATAAGGAGATTTTTAATTGTAGATCTAAACTGATTGGCAGACAGGGGTCCTTTCAATTGTTCAGTCAATGAATTCCGGATATTGGAACCTTTTATGTACAGGATGAGGAGGGCACAGGGGTATCGAAGAGTTTTTTGTGTTTTGTATTGTGCATGTGTGTTCTGTTGTAGATATCAAGAAGTTTGAGGTTTATGTTGGAGTTTAATGTTCTATACTATATATAAAATAAAAACAGTAATATGAATGCATATTGGGGTCCTTGTAATATCTTATTATTTAAATCTTAAAAGTCAGAACAACTAAGTAACTCAACTGTAAGAAAATCAGTTACAATAAAAGGAGATACAATAGGAATAAAGTAGAGCAAGTTATTTGCATTAACATTAAAGAGAGGATCAGCTTACAACAACAATAATAATAATAATATTTATTTCAACATAATACATCTGTACAAAGAGTGACATTTGGGTGCACATGCCGAAAGCCCCTATACAGTGGACCCTCGCCTAACGATATTAATCCGTTCCTGAGAGTTCAACGTTAGGCGAAATTTTCGTTAGGCGAATTAATTTTTCCCATAAGAAATACTAATGGGAATCAAATTAATCCGTTCCTGACACCCCAAAGTATGAAAAAAATTTTTTTTACCACATGAAATATTAATTTTAATACACACAAACTGAAGAGATGTACAATACATGACACTTACCTTTATTGAAGATCTGGTGATGACTGATGGGATGGGAGGAGGGGAGTGTGTGGATGGTCTTAGTGTTTAGAAGGGGAATCCCCTTCCATTACGACTTGAGGTGTCAAGTCCTTTTCTGGGGTTACTTCCCTTCTTTTAATGCCACTAGGACCAGCTGAGAGTCACTGGAACTCTGTCACACAATATATCTGTCCATAGAGGCCTGTACCTCTCGTTCCTTTATGACTTTCCTAAAATGGTTCACAACATTGTTAGTGTAATAGTCACCAGCACGGCTTGCAATAGCTGTGTCAGGGTGATTTTCATCAAAAAAGGTTTGCACTTCAAGCCACACTGCACACGTTTCCTTAATCTTTGAAGTAGGCAACTTCAATTTCTCTCTCCCCTCCTCCAAAGCAGTTTCCTCAGGTCTGGCTTCTTGCTGTTGAAGTTGATCTAGCAGCTCATCAGTGGTTAGTTCATCATAGTCCTCCTCCACCAACTCTTCCACATCCTCCCCACTAACCTCACCAATATGAGCACTAGTTCCAGGCATTTTTTCCTGTTCACCTGGGTGTTAGTCAACTGTTGTGGGTCGCATCCTGGGGTACAAGATTAAGGACCCCAATGGAAATAAGTTAGACAGTCCTCGATGATGCACTGACTTTCTTGGGTTATCCTGGGTGGCGAACCCTCTGGGGTTAATCATTTCTCGGTAATTGTTTCATGTTAAGCCATACCAACAACACACTCTCCACATCTTCGAGTAATGATAGAATGATAAATTCTCACTACAGGCAGCACACTCCACCAATATTCAAAACACTCAACCTACTCACCATACAAAACATCCATACTTATTATTGCACCTATTACATACATAGAACACTTAACTCTGATATTAACCCTCCCCTCAAACATCTCCTTGCCAACCTCAACAGAACACATGACCATAACACAAGGCACAGATCACTCTTTGATGTTCCCCGTGTCCACCTCACGCTATGCAAAAACTCAATGCACATAAAAGGCCCTAAAATCTGGAATTCATTACCTGTAAATATAAAAGAAACACTACCTGTTTATAAATTCAAGTCTTTTCTCAAAGATCACTTACTCACCCAAAAACCAAATAAATACTGAATAACTGAACCTTATAAATTGTATATCTTAACCCTTTCAGGGTCCGTCCCGTAGATCTACGGCTTTACGGTGAGTGTCCAAACCGCAGATCTACGCCATGAGCTCAGCTCACTCTGATAAACTGTGAGTGGTACATTTGGGCCTAGATATGAGAGAATACATCTATGTGGTATGTCTGCACCACATAAAACAGATCCTGCAGCACACTGTGTATAATGAGAGAAAAAAACTGAAATCATGATTTTTTCATTAAAACAGCGACTTTGCAGTGTTTTTTTTGTATGTTTTTTATAGTTGTATTTGCGATTTCTTGGTCTCATTTGATAGAATGGAAGACATATTACAGAAATAGAGATGATTTTGATTGGTTTTAGCACTGGAAATGGCTTGAAACGGAGCTCAAAATAGCGGAAATGTTAAATTTTTGCCGATATTCAAGAGTAAACAAATGACCTCACACATCTAATACACGTCAGCTGGTGGGTCTAATATACATTCACAAATATGGTGATGATATTTATACAATTATTACAGTATTGCATAACAGTAAATCTTCTATTTTTTGGTGTGAATAAAAATTCATTATGTGAATAAAAAATAAAAGTGGAATTTATTTGTAAAGCCTCAAAATGTAACTAATGAACAGAGGAAATGTTAGTTTAGTTCCAGGAATACCTACATTGTTTATTCTGGAGCCTATTTTGAAATTGGAATATTTTGAACTTTGTGTTAAATTGGCCAAATTAACAATTTCCGATCACTTTATTTTGTAGTTGAAACAGTTGATTTGGCGATTTCTTGTGCTCAATCGATAGAATAGAAGTAATACTAGTGAAATAGCTAAGAATTTGGTTGATTGGAATAATGTAATTGGCCTAAAATGGGAGTCAAAGTCGGCAAAATCGCCGACTCGTAAATATCGCTGACACATCAAAATTCGCGAGAGCATAATTTCGTCAATTTTCCACCAAATTTCGTACTTTTTGTTTTATTACCTTCACAAAAAGATTCTCTACGATTTCATAAGAAAAAATAACAATTTTTTTTTTTTGAAAATTCTTGGACACTGGTGCGTGACTTCAGATTTTGGCCGTGGACCCTGAAAGGGTTAAATGTTTCTCACAATTATATCACATAAATGTTAAACCTAAAACCCAATCTAACTATTATTTTTTAAATACACTACCTAACAGAATACTCCATTCGACTGAATGTACAGCAATGCATGCAACCATATGACCTGTCTTTGTAATACTCATTTGTGCTTTATAGTTATCTGTTTACAATAATGTTTTATCACTGATTTCATCATTGCTTAGTTAATCTTAAGTTAATTTTAAGCCAGCCCGTAATGCTATGCATATAAGTGGCTTTGGCATGCTGCTCTTATCTGTATTTTTTTGTACCTCTGTATGTTTATCTGGAGAATCTGGAGAGAGTTCCGGGGGTCAACGCCCCCGCGGCCCGGTCTGTGACCAGGCCTTCTTAGGTCAGTGTCCCAGGACGCGACCCACACCAGTCGACTAACACCCAGGTACCCATTTTACTGATGGGGAACATAGACAACAGGTGGAAAGAAACACGTCCAATGTTTCTACTCTGGCTGGGAATCGAACCCAGGCCCTCACCGTGTGAAGCGAGAGCGTTAACCACCAGGCCACCAGAGCCCCCTACTAATAAAATATATAAATAAATAAATAAAATAAATACAGCCGACTGTAGTGCAGCAGCAGCCGACTGTAGTGCAGCAGCAGCCGACTGTAGTGCAGCAGCAGCCGACTGTAGTGCAGCAGCAGCCGACTGTAGTGCAGCAGCAGCCGACTGTAGTGCAGCAGCAGCCGACTGTAGTGCAGCAGCAGCCGACTGTAGTGCAGCAGCAGCCGACTGTAGTGCAGCAGCAGCCGACTGTAGTGCAGCAGCAGCCGACTGTAGTGCAGCAGCAGCCGACTGTAGTGCAGCAGCAGCCGACTGTAGTGCAGCAGCAGCCGACTGTAGTGCAGCAGCAGCCGACTGTAGTGCAGCAGCAGCCGACTGTAGTGCAGCAGCAGCCGACTGTAGTGCAGCAGCAGCAGCCGACTGTAGTGCAGCAGCAGCAGCCGACTGTAGTGCAGCAGCAGCAGCCGACTGTAGTGCAGCAGCAGCAGCCGACTGTAGTGCAGCAGCAGCAGCCGACTGTAGTGCAGCAGCAGCAGCCGACTGTAGTGCAGCAGCAGCAGCCGACTGTAGTGCAGCAGCAGCAGCCGACTGTAGTGCAGCAGCAGCCGCCGACTGTAGTGCAGCAGCAGCCGCCGACTGTAGTGCAGCAGCAGCCGCCGACTGTAGTGCAGCAGCAGCAGCCGACTGTAGTGCAGCAGCAGCCGACTGTAGTGCAGCAGCAGCCGACTGTAGTGCAGCAGCAGCCGACTGTAGTGCAGCAGCAGCCGACTGTAGTGCAGCAGCAGCCGACTGTAGTGCAGCAGCAGCCGACTGTAGTGCAGCAGCAGCCGACTGTAGTGCAGCAGCAGCCGACTGTAGTGCAGCAGCAGCCGACTGTAGTGCAGCAGCAGCCGACTGTAGTGCAGCAGCAGCCGACTGTAGTGCAGCAGCAGCCGACTGTAGTGCAGCAGCAGCCGACTGTAGTGCAGCAGCAGCCGACTGTAGTGCAGCAGCAGCCGACTGTAGTGCAGCAGCAGCAGCTGACTGTAGTGCAGCAGCAGCAGCTGACTGTAGTGCAGCAGCAGCAGCTGACTGTAGTGCAGCAGCAGCAGCAGCTGACTGTAGTGCAGCAGCAGCAGCAGCTGACTGTAGTGCAGCAGCAGCAGCAGCTGACTGTAGTGCAGCAGCAGCAGCTGACTGTAGTGCAGCAGCAGCAGCTGACTGTAGTGCAGCAGCAGCAGCTGACTGTAGTGCAGCAGCAGCAGCTGACTGTAGTGCAGCAGCAGCAGCTGACTGTAGTGCAGCAGCAGCAGCTGACTGTAGTGCAGCAGCAGCAGCTGACTGTAGTGCAGCAGCAGCAGCTGACTGTAGTGCAGCAGCAGCAGCTGACTGTAGTGCAGCAGCAGCAGCTGACTGTAGTGCAGCAGCAGCAGCTGACTGTAGTGCAGCAGCTGACTGTAGTGCAGCAGCAGCAGCAGCTGACTGTAGTGCAGCAGCAGCAGCAGCTGACTGTAGTGCAGCAGCAGCAGCAGCAGCAGCTGACTGTAGTGCAGCAGCAGCAGCAGCAGCTGACTGTAGTGCAGCAGCAGCAGCTGACTGTAGTGCAGCAGCAGCAGCAGCTGACTGTAGTGCAGCAGCAGCAGCAGCAGCTGACTGTAGTGCAGCAGCAGCAGCAGCTGACTGTAGTGCAGCAGCAGCAGCAGCAGCAGCAGCTGACTGTAGTGCAGCAGCAGCTGACTGTAGTGCAGCAGCAGCAGCTGACTGTAGTGCAGCAGCAGCAGCTGACTGTAGTGCAGCAGCAGCAGCTGACTGTAGTGCAGCAGCAGCAGCTGACTGTAGTGCAGCAGCAGCAGCTGACTGTAGTGCAGCAGCAGCAGCTGACTGTAGTGCAGCAGCAGCAGCTGACTGTAGTGCAGCAGCAGCAGCTGACTGTAGTGCAGCAGCAGCAGCTGACTGTAGTGCAGCAGCAGCAGCTGACTGTAGTGCAGCAGCAGCTGTTGTACGATAGTACTTCTCACCCCTTTTTACCACAGGGTTGGCACTAGAAGCTTTCTTGGGGCCCATGGTCACTTATTTTGCAGGTGAAATCACTAAAAACGCTGTGATAATATGAAATGTTCCGATTGTATGCTTGGATGTGACTGCGGAGGCTGGCTTGTAAACACTGCCACCCACGGAACAAATGAGGCTGGCTCAGGCCGCACGTGGAAGCGTCTTGGACGAATCGCGCCGAGCGAGTTTTTTAGCGCTAGGCGAGGCAAAATTTTTGCGTTAAAATGTATCGCTAGGCGGATTTAACGTTATGCGATGCCATCGTTAGGCGAGGGTCCACTGTATATGCAGAGAATTTCGGGCAAACCTAAGATTAATAAGGCAATAACAATATGAGTAATTTCGTATATACAGTCACTTAGGTGAGTGTAAGTGTAAATTTAGGAGTTTACAATGGATACAAGAGAATTGAATATTGTATTAGTTCATGTTATATGGATTTAACAAGTTTAACTGAGAGGAATTACATTTTGATTATTAACCTTAAAAGGACAAACAATTTTTTTAATGTTTGGGAGGATTACAGATGCGTATCGAGATTAAATTAATATTGTTTATGAGGTTTTATACACGTTCCCGACATTGAGAATATGCATGTACAGGGCGGTAATCACTAATCCAGCAATCGGTTATCTGGTTCCATCAGTAATCCGGCACTAATTTCGGATAGCATAATTTCAAATTTCATCGTTATACCGACTCAAACTTCATAACTATACATACTTTTAATGATGCCGGATTAGTGATAGCCTACCTGTATAGTTTTTACACATTCAGCTGATGCTGGAATATGTTAGGGAGATAAAATGTTTTTAACAGTAGTTTTGAAAATGTTGGTCGAGTCAGTAGTTCTGGAGATTTCTGGCATAGCATTCCAGATTTTGGGCCCTTTCAAGTAATATTAAATTTTTGAAGAGATTTTTACCACTCTTTAACTGTCTAGACTTAAGTAGTCTAAGTATCGGGTTAAGCTTGCCCAAAATGCCCCGGCATGATAATGGCTTTCTTTGTACCAATCAAATTATAAAATGTAAACACACATTGTAACCTTTGCAAAGAAATAAATTTTTGTTTGTTGCAACTACCAAGAAAATGCTTCAAGTCAGGTTTTATATTAGAATTTATTGTTCTGTAAATGTAGTATGCACAGTAGTAAGAGTGATTGATTTGTACAGTGAGTAGGTTTAGGTCTTTGAAGACTGGGTAGGGAGGGAGTGTTGTTGTCTAGCAGTGGACTGTGTGATCATTCGTACTGCAGCACTGTTGGATTATTATCGGCTTCGGGCGAGTTGCTGTTGTGGATCCCCAAGCACAAATGGCATAGGTGAGGTAGGGGTAGATTAGTGAATAGTATAGTGTAAGTAGTGCTGTTTGTGGTACATAATAACATACCTTGGAGAGGATGTCAACAGTTTTGGATACTTTGTGTTGTGTGTTGGATATGGGTGTTGAATATCAAGTAGCTGTCAAGGTGCAGACCCAGAAATTTTCCCTCATTATGTTTAGCAGTAAGAGTATTGTTAAGCATAATATTTAGCTGAACCTCACTTGCTCTGCTCCCAAACATAATATATGTACTATAGAAGGTTTTGTCAATGTTAAGTGTAAGTATATTACCAGTCATCCATGTCAATACAGGAATGTTAACAAGAAATTACTCTTCTTTCTATTGCTTCAATCTTTAGATACTTTTTAGCTCTCTGAACTGACACGTGCTAGAAGTTTTAAAAAGTGCAGGCAGCCCATTCCATTCCTTCATTGTTGTACAATAAAAGGGGCTTGAAGCCTGACAACCTACTGTAGGAGTGTAGGTACAGTGGACCCCTAGTCATTGGCCGGTTCTGTTATTGGCCAACTCGGTTATCGGCCGTTTGGGACGCGTCCATCAGCCAGCTGGGGCTGCTCGAGTGTCAGTTTGGCTTTGTCTCTCGGTGGCTGAGGAAGCTTCTGCTTGTACATCCAAACATTTCACTTGTTTTCCATTGTTTTTAGTTTTTTTTTTTTTTTTGCAGTGCAACTGTGAAATAAGTAACCATGGCTCCAAAGAAAGTTCCTGTGGTAAAGAAAGTGAGAAACACCATGGAATTCAAGCATGAAGTGATAGAAAAGTTTGAGAGTGGTATGAAGGTGGTGAACTTGCCAGGATGTACAGCAAGAATAAATCCACAATTACATCCATCATGGCAAAGAAAGAACAAATCAAAGATGCTAATGTTGCAAAAGGAGTAACTTGTCTAACTAAACAAAGGCCACCAATAATGGAAGACATGGAAAAGTTATTATTATTGTGGATTAAGGAAAAAGAATTAGTGGGAGACAGTGTTGTGGAGTCTATTGTTTGAGAAGGCAAGGCAATTGCATGAGGATCTTGCAAAGAAAATGCCTGGAACAAGTCCTGCAGTTTGTGAATTTAGGGCCAGCAAAGGATGGTTTGATAGATTTAAGAAGCGTAGTGGCATACACAGTGTTGTAAGGCTGGTGAGGCTGCAAGTTCTGACAAATGTGCTGCTGAAAAGTATGTTAACGAATTCCAGGACTATGTAAAGGCTGAAGGATTCGAACCCCCAACAAGTGTTCAATTGTGACAAAACAGGCCTGTTCTGGAAGAAAATGCCAAACAGGGCCTACATTTGGGGTAAGACACATGTGCAACATCTGGGTATCTTTATTGTAGACGTTTCGCCATCCAGTGGCTTTATCAATACAAATTCCAGGACATAACTTGAAGACAGTAGAACTATGTACAGAAGATGAGGTAATCAGTCCCTCAACCTAGGAGTAGGTGCGAACAGCACCATAGTCGTGGAGATTCTGAAGCAGAAGAAAGAATCCTGGCGCTTATATAGTAACGTCAGGTGAAGCAGACGAGGGCAAATTCACTGGTGGGCGGGATTCCCCAGTGGAAGTAGGTCCTTCCCAAAGAGATGGGTTAGTTGTAGTAGTAGTTGTTGTAGTTGTGAAGGTTATGTACATGTCCTCAGAATTAAGATTTCTTCTGCTTCAGAATCTCCACGACTATGGTGCTGTTCGCACCTACTCCTAGGTTGAGGGACTGATTACCTCATCTTCTGTACATAGTTCTACTGTCTTCAAGTTATGTCCTGGAATTTGTATTGATAAAGCCACTGGATGGCGAAACGTCTACAATAAAGATACCCAGATGTTGCACATGCGTCTTACTCTCATCTTGTCGGTATTATATACCATTCGTACACAGGGCCTACATTACCCAGAAGGAAAAGGCACTGCCAGGACACAAGCCTATGAAAGACAGGCTTACTCTTTTGTTGTGTGGTAATGCTAGTGGGGACTTCAAAGTGAAGCCTTTACTCGTGTATCACTCAGAAAATCCCAGTGTTCAAGAAAAACAGTGTCATGAAGAATAGATTGTGTGTGATGTGGAAAGCTAATCATAAGGCATGGGTCACAAGGTAAATTTTCAAAGAGTGGGTTAATGATGTGTTTAACCCAAGTGTGAAAAAATACCTCCTGGAAAAGAAATTGCCATGAAAGTGCCTCCTGTTACTGGACAATGCTCCTGCACATCCTCCAGACTTGGAAGACCAAGTGTTAGGGACTTCAATTTTATGAAAGTGAAGTTCTTGCCTCTTAACACCACTCCTCTCCTCCAGCCCATGGACCAGCAGGTTATTTCTAACTTCAAAAAACTCTACACAAAAGCAGTGTTTCAAAAGTGCTTTGAAGTGGCATCAGACACTCAGTTGAATCTAAGACAGTTCTGGAGGAATCACTTCACTATCCTCCATTGCATAAGCCTTATATATAGGTAAGGCTTGGGAGGGAGTGACTTCAGTTGAACTCTGCCTGGAGAAAACTGTGGCCAGATTGTGTCCAAGAGAGGGATTTTGAAGGCCTGATCCTGATCCTGCCAACCCTGTGGCCTCTATTGTGGCACTGGGGAAGTCCCTGGGGTTGGAAGCGAGTGGCGAGGATGTGGAAGAGTTGGAGGAGGACCACAGGGAGAGCTAACCACTGAAGAGCTGCAAGAGCTTCATGTCGAACAGCAACAGATTGCAGCTGAGGAACTTGCTTCAGAGGTGGAGGAAGAGGGAATGAAGGAGGTGCCTTTTTCAGAGATTAAAGAGGTGTGTGCAATGTAGACTAGGGTGCCAGCTTTTGTAGAGAAACACCTCCCTGACAAAGCTGAAACAAGCCATATCTGCAACATGTTTAGTGACAAAAACCCTGTCCCACTTCAGGGAAATCTTAAAGAGATGCCAGAAGCAGAGCACTCTGGACAGTTCTTTTGCGAGACGGGTCCTGTGACTCAAGGTGGTCCTAGTGGCATTAAAAGACAGAAGGTAAGTAACCCCAGAGAAGCTTTGCTACCTAAAGTCTTTATGGAGGGGGATTCCCCTTCCAAACACTAACTTCTTCCTCTAACTTCCAGAAGCAAGCATTAGCCTTCAATAAAGGTATGTAATACTGCACTTACATAATTGTTAAAAAAAAAAAAACTTTTTTTTTTTGTGAATAGTATTTTTGTTTGGAACGGATTAATTGTATTTCCATTAATTCTTATGGGAAATGTTAATTCGATTTTCGGCCAGTGGACCGGGGGTCCACTGCACTACAAAATTGTGTTCACTCCCTCTAGTACCACACTGGTGTTGGTTTTCAGCCTTGACAAACTTGGCAGCAAGTTATTCTGGACACTACTTGGGAGCAATTTTATAAATGTGACAGTAGCCTCAAATTCCAGACACTTTCTTTTTTCAACAAGTCGGCCATCTCCCACCGAGGCAGGGTGACTCAAAAAGAAAATCCCCAAAAAGAAAATGCTTTTAACATTGAACACTTTCACCTCACTCACACATAATCACTGTTTTTGCAGAGGTGCCCAGAATACAACAGTTTAGAAGTGTATACATATAAAAACACACAATATATGCCTCCAAAATGCCAATATCCCAAACCCCTCCTTTAGAGTGCAGGCATTGTACTCCCATTTCCAGGACTCAAGTCCGGTTATATAAAATAACTGGTTTCTTTGAATCACTTCACTAAATATTACCCTGCTCACACTCCAACAGATCGTCAGGTCCCAAGTACCATTTGTCACCATTCACTCCATATACAACAAATATACATATAGAGTACAACAAATTTCCAAGAAAATCTCTAAGACAGTAGGCATACTATCAAAGATAGGGTACTATGTTCCACAATCAGCTCTCCTTGCACTGTATCACTCGCTCATCTACCCTTATCTCACATATGGAATTTGTGCATGGGGGTCAACAACATCAAATCTCCTAAGGCCACTAATAACCCAGCAAAAGGCTGTATCAGAATGATGAATTCCCACTCGTGACAGCATACTCCACCTTTATTCAAAAGTCTAAATTTGCTCATCATAAAGAACATCCATACTTATTCATGTGCCTACTACACAGACCAATACACGCAAACATAAACCCTCCACTCAAACTTCTCCTCACCAACCTTAACAGGGCAGACGACCATAACACAAAACACAGATCTCTTTTTGATGTACCCCATGTCCATATCACACTGTGTAAAAACTATGCACATAAAGGACCCCAAAATCTGGAATTCATTACCAGAACATACTAAAGTAACCAGGCCTGAAAATCAATTTAAGACTTCTAAAAAACCACTTACTCACCAAGGACTAAATAATCAACATTCAATATTTAACATTACCAATAATTCTCCCAATTACTTAAATCTTAAAACTTCAAGACAACATACAGCAAACTGATCATCTTTTGTTATACATTATAATGTGACAAATTTGTACAACTATAATGCTTCAGTATCGATATGTTCAAATTTCATTGTTTCAAATACTCAACTGTACTTCATATTGTAAATGGTTTACTGTAATTTCTAACAATGAGCCTTTCATTGCTTGTTAATTTTAAGTTAATTTTAAGCCTGCCCATAATGCTCTGCATACAAGGGGGCTTTTGGCATGTCCACCCAACTACTATATTTCATTGTACAACTATGTATCATGTCCAAATAAAATATATAAATATGAACTGAATATTCATACAGGAAAGAGTAAGGTTATGAGGATAACAAAAAGATTAGGTGATGAAAGATTGGATATCAGATTGGAGGGAGAGAGTATGGAGGAGGTGAATGTATTCAGATATTGGGAGTGGACGTGTTAGCGGATGGGTCTATGAAAGATGAGGTGAATCATAGAATTGATGAGGGGAAAAGGGTGAGCGGTGCACTTAGGAGTCTGTGGAGACAAAGAACTTCGTCCTTGGAGGCAAAGAGGGGAATGTATGAGAGTATAGTTTTACCAACGCTCTTATATGGGTGTGAAGCATGGGTGATGAATGTTGCAGCGAGGACAAGGCTGGAGGCAGTGGAGATGTCATGTCTGAGGGCAATGTGTGGTGTGAATATAATGCAGAGAATTCGTAGTTTGGAAGTTAGGAGGAGGTGCGGGATTGCCAAAACTGTTGTCCAGAGGGCTGAGGAAGGGTTGATGTGGTTTGGACATGTAGAGAGAATGGAGTGAAACAGAATGACTTCAAGAGTGTATCAGTCTGCAGTGGAAGGAAGGCGGGGTAGGGGGTTGGCCTAGGAAAGGTTGGAGGGAGGGGGTAAAGGAGGTTTTGTGTGCGAGGGGCTTGGACTTCCAGCAGGCATGTGTGAGTGTGTTTGATAGGAGTGAATAGAGACAAATGGTTTTTAATACTTGACATGCTGTTGGAGTGTGAGTAAAGTAACATTTATGAAGGGATTAAGGGAAACCAGCAGGCCAGATTTGAGTCCTGGAGATGGGAAGTACAGTGCCTGCACTCTGAAGGAGGGGTGTTAATGTTGCAGTTTAAAAACTGAAGTGTAAAGCACCCTTCTGGCAAGACAGTGATGGAGTGAATGATGGTTTAAGTTTTTCTTTTTCGGGCCACCCTGCCTTGGTGGGAATTGGCCAGTGTGCTATAAAAAAAAAAATAATAATAATGAACTTCATTTGTTTTACTCTGCCTTCAACATTTAGCATATCCAGTTAATAATAATAATTTTATTTCAATATGATATAATGTTTGTACAATGGAGATTGACATTTGGGTGTACATGTCAAAACCCCTTTATATGCAGTAATTACATGTTGTAATTCATCCTGACCTACATGCTCTCTTGGACCAAGAGGGCCAAGTAGGTTCAAGATGGCTCTCATCATTTTGTTCGGGCTGATTTGTAATCTATCTTTCAGTTGTTTTTTTTCTATTAAGCAGAGTACCATGAAGAACAAGAATAATCTATGACATTGTATGAGAGCTAGATTTAGGGTCTTGCAAGCCTCCTATAATTAAGTTTATTTAGGAACAGTTACACAAGTACAATTACCATACATAATAACAATAACAAGTTTATTTTAGCATGATACATGTTTATACAAAGGAGTGTAACAATTTGGTGAACATGCCGAAAGACACTTTATATGCAGAGCATTTCGGGCAAGCTTAAGACTAACTTAAGATTAATAAGGCAATAACAGTGCTGTAATTTTACATATGGTCATTAGGCGAGTTACAGTGAATACAAGAAAACTGAATATTCAATTAGTTCATGCTATATGGCTTTAGCACGTTCGGTAGAGAATAATTAGTTTTGATATAGTATATAAAAAATACAGTATTACAATTTAGAACAATTTAAAGCAATGAAATTGAAAATTTTAAGTTTGAAGTAAATCAAATAGTTGAGCAGTCATAAATTATTTAAGAATTTTTTGAGTAACTTTTGAGTAACTGGTAGGTATTAAGTAACGTGTCTGTCTGGTTAATTTTGGGTGATGAGGTGATTTCTAAGTAGGGCCTTAAATTGATTTGCAGGCAGGGGCCCTTTAATCCACACCATTTTTGCATAGGGAGAGATGGACACGAGGGATATCGAAGAGCAATTTGTGTCTTGTAATATGCCTGTAAGTTCTGTTGTAGTTATCAAGGAGTAGTTTGAGAGGAGGGTTAATATTTGAGTATAATGTTGTGTGTGTGTGTAGTAGGCACAATAATAAGTGTGGATGTTTTGTATATTAAACAAATTAAGGCTCTTAAAAGATGGTGGAGTGTGCTGTCTAGTGCAAGAGTGGTAAAGAGTAAGAGGAGCTGTTTGAGGTACATAGTACCATATCTTCGAAAGGATGCCTACTGTTTTGGGGGACTTTCTTGGATATCTGTTGTATGTGGGTCTGGAATTTGAGACTGCAGTCAAGGCGGAGACCTAGAAATTTGCCCTCTGTCTTGAAATGGGTGAACCATTTATAAATATGTTTAGCTGTACATTTGAAGCCGTTTCCAAATAGCATCAAGTAGGTTTTGTCTATACTGAGAGTAAATTTGTTAATAGTCATCCAAGTAGATATTTTTAGTAGTTATATAAGTAGTGTCATCTTCAAATAAAATGGGTTTAAGAAGTTTAGATGCATTTGGGATGTCACTAATGTAAATGAGAGAGAAGTGGGCCAAGGACACTTCCCTGTGGTACTCCAATGAGAACAGGTTGTGTAGTGGAGTTAGCACCATTTGTGTATACATACTGGTTTCTATTGCCAAGATAAGATTTTAAGTAATCGAGACAGTGTCCTCTGATCCCATAATATTCAAGTTTTAGATGCAATACGTCATGGTCAACTGTATCAAAAATTTTACATAGGTCTATGAAAAGTCCCAGGGGAATTTCATTTTTTTTGAGTGCCGAATATATTAGTTCAAGCATATGTATAAATGCATCATTAGTACTTTTTCTCGGTCTAAATTCAAACTGACAGGGATTATGTTGTGGGATACTAAGTAGGAGTAGACTTGTGAATTAATTTTTCGAAGAATTTAGATAGTAGAGGCAAGTTTGATATAGGCCAATAGTTGTTCAATTCAGTTGGATCACCTCCTTTGAGGATCGAGGTGACCCTTGCTGTCTTTAGTATGGACGAGAAGGTGGAAGATTCAATGGATTTGCTAAACAGACTTGCAACAATTGGTGACAATACATGAGAAGCTTTTTTATACATGAGTGGTGGTAAGTTATCTAGGTTTTCTGTCTTGTCGTTTAGTGTTCTGATGATGAGCGAGATTTCAGTAGGGATTGTTGGGGGTTAGAAATGTACTTGGGTGGTTACCAGCGAGGTAGTCTTTTGGCTGAAGGTTTGAGTTTGAGATTTTGAATGCTAGTTTTCTTCCTATGATTAAGAAAAAGACATTAAATTTGTTGGGAGTATCTGTTGGCTGGAGGAGAGGTTCTTCTGGTCATATTAAGTTAATAAATTTTTCAAGACAGCTTTTTAGACCCTAGAATTTCAGATAGGGTTTTACAGATCTTTTTCATAACACCTTTTATGTCATGAAATGTTTCTGTAATAGTTTTTTTTAACCTGCTTATTAGATTAGTACTGACAGAGTGTAAATTACCTAGGACAGCCTGAAAAAAAAAAAATCATTAAGTTGATGTGAGTGAGTCAGTGTTCAGACTCAGGAGTGACTTACCCACCAAGAATACCATCAACCACACCCATAAACTCACATATCACAAATTTTGAGCTGAAATTAAGCGGCTGGAAATGAATAATAAGTGAAGCACAGGTGGTTTAATTAGCATATTAAAAATGAAATATGAAGTGGACACCAAGGTTGAACATCCTGTCAAGGTTAACACTACTACCATTTACCACCACAAATACATGACAATAATAACACCAGCTTGTAAAATCAACTTAGTTACTGACAGATACAAGATTCAGTAAAAAAAAAAACAAGTCACTCACCACGGGAATTAACTGCCAAGACTGAAAGGTTCCTCTACGGTGTCTACATCAAAGCTACTACCCAACACACTCCAGGTTATACCTTTGTTTGAGAGTTGAAGTGAGTGATACCATGAGTGAGACACATAAACTGGTAGTGAGATAATGAGAGAGAGTATGAGGTCTTACTGCTGCTGTATCGACGCTTCTCTCTCCTCCCTCATATTATATGCAATATTACTTTACTCCCTCATACTGCTTACTTCTCTTGCATTATTTACCTTCTTAATAATTTAAAAAAATATATTAATGCTATTTTAATGTAACTTTCACTAAATATTGTCTTTATTCTTGCATGGTGAATGAAAAATATGTATCGCCATAACATTTTATTTTATCTAGACGTTAAAATATAAATATGTTTTATTTATAAAAAGAATTATTAGTTCAAAATATATGTATTTTTCTTTAAAAAAACTGGTCATTTATAATTTAATTAAATGACTTGCTAGAAGACGCTGACATACCCAGCCCATGGTGCCACGTTTCTTCCAATATCTTTGTGAATATACAATTAAAAGGAACTAAATGTCTTAAACTAATTAAAATATATATTTTACTACATCATCTTAATAATTTATTATAATCTGCTTCTATGTTTAAGTGGTTTATGGCTAATAATACATATAAAGATGAAAGAATTGACACCGACGCACGCTGCTGCCGAGTCTTGTAGTGTCGTGATGAATCTCACAACTTCAACGTCAACACAGTTTTTCACATATATGATGCTACTATATTAAAAGGTATGCCTCTTTTTCTATCCTAGAGGGGTTATACTAGGTGTATAATGTGTGGAGAGGTGTTACGTAGCCAAGAAGTGAGGTAATATTGTGTTAGAAGGCAGTTAAGACTGCCGGGCTTCATGGCTCTGGGAATTTCTGGATGTAAACAAATGTCAAAGATATTTTCTCCTATATTATTACTAATTATTTGTAAAAAATCCAAGTATATATTACTGTATTATTACTAGTACATAAATTAGTTGTGTTTAGCAGATTTAGTTGCTACAGTGTGTGCAAAATAAAGGCCATTGTGGCTATATGCTGGGGGTCGAATTTTTTATATACATAATTACCCATATATAGGAAACTTTTTGATATAGTTTATCACGGGAGACTAAATTGGAAACTTGGGAACATAGGAGGAATTAAATTTAATCTGGTAAAGTAGATGAATCATGTTGTGAGACATACAAGAAATAAGGAGATCCAATATTGAATGTTTTTTGATCCTGTGTCTCACCTCCACACATCTCTTTATTCTGCCAACCTTTAATATATCATGTTGGTGAGCCCCTCATACATGTTGGTGAGCCCCTCATACATGTTGGTGAGCCCCTCATACATGTTGGTGAGCCCCTCATACATGTTGGTGAGCCCCTCATACATGTTGGTGAGCCCCTCATACATGTTGGTGAGCCCCTCATACATGGTGAGCCCCTCATACATGCTGGTGAGCCCCTCATACATGTTGGTGAGCCTCTCATACATGTTGGTGAGCCCCTCATACATGTTGGTGAGCCTCATACATGTTGGTGAGCCCCTCATACATGTTGGTGAGCCCCTCATACATGTTGGTGAGCCCCTCATACATGTTGGTGAGCCCCTCATACATGTTGGTGAGCCCCTCATACATGGTGAGCCCCTCATACATGTTGGTGAGCCCCTCATACATGTTGGTGAGCCTCTCATACATGTTGGTGAGCCTCTCATACATGTTGGTGAGCCCCTTATACATGTTGGTGAGCCCCTCATACATGTTGGTGAGCCCCTCATACATGTTGGTGAGCCCCACATACATGTTGGTGAGCCCCTCATGCATGTTGGTGAGCCCCTCATACATGTTGGTGAGCCCCTCATACATGTTGGTGAGCCCCTCATACATGTTGGTGAGCCCCTCATACATGGTGGGCCCCTCACATGTTGGTGAGCCCCTCATACATGGTGGGCCCCTCACATGTTGATGAGCCCCTCATACATGTTGGTGAGCCCCTCATACATGTTGGTGAGCCTCTCATACATGGTGAGCCCCTCATACATGTTGGTGAGCCCCTCATACATGTTGGTGAGCCCCTCATACATGTTGGTAAGCCCCTCATACATGTTGGTGAGCCCCTCATACATGGTGAGCCCCTCATACATGTTGGTGAGCCCCTCATACATGTTGGTGAGCCTCTCATACATGGTGAGCCCCTCATACATGTTGGTGAGCCCCACATACATGTTGGTGAGCCCCTCATACATGTTGGTGAGCCCCTCATACATGTTGGTGAGCCCCTCATACATGTTGGTGAGCCCCTCATACATGTTGGTGAGCCCCTCATACATGTTGGTGAGCCCCTCATACATGTTGGTGAGCCCCTCATACATGGTGGGCCCCTCACATGTTGGTGAGCCCCTCATACATGGTGGGCCCCTCACATGTTGATGAGCCCCTCATACATGTTGGTGAGCCCCTCACATGTTGGTCAGCCCCTCACATGTTGATGAGCCCCTCATACATGTTCGTGAGCCCCTTATGTTGGTGAGCCCCTCATACATGTTGGTGAGCCCCTCACATGTTGGTGAGCCCCTCATACATGTTGGTGAGCCCCTCATACATGTTGGTGAGCCTCTCATACATGTTGGTGAGCCCCTCATACATGTTGGTGAGCCCCTCATACATGTTGGTGAGCCCCTCATACATATTGGTGAGCCCCTCATACATGTTGGTGAGCCCCGCATACATGTTGATGAGCCCCTCATACATATTGGTGAGCTCCTCATACATGTTGGTGAGCCCCTCATACATGTTGGTGAGCCTCTCATACATGTTGGTGAGCCCCTCATACATGTTGGTGAGCCCCTCATACATGTTGGTGAGCCCCTCATACATGGGCCCCTCACATGTTGGTGAGCCCCTCATACATGGTGGGCCCCTCACATGTTGATGAGCCCCTCATACATGTTGGTGAGCCCCTCACATGTTGGTCAGCCCCTCACATGTTGATGAGCCCCTCATACATGTTCGTGAGCCCCTCACATGTTGGTGAGCCCCTCATACATGTTGGTGAGCCCCTCATACATGTTGGTGAACCTCTCATACATGTTGGTGAGCCCCTCATACATGTTGGTGAGCCCCTCGTACATGTTGGTGAGCCCCTCATAAATGTTGGTGAGCCCCTCATACATGTTGGTGAGCCCCTCATATGTTGGTGAGCCCCTAATACATGTTGGTGAGCCCCTCATACAACATGTTGGTGAGCCCCTCATACAACATGTTGGTGAGCCCCTCATACATGTTGGTGTGCCCCTCATACACCATGTTGGTGAGCCCCTCATACATGTTGGTGAGCCCCTCATACATGTTGGTGAGCCCCTCATACATGTTGGTGAGCCCCCCATACATGGTGAGCCCCTCATACATGTTGGTGAGCCCCTCATACATGTTGGTAAGCCCCTCATACATGTTGGTGAGCCCCTCATACATGGTGAGCCCCTCATACATGTTGGTGAGCCCCTCATACATGTTGGTGAGCCCCCCATACATGTTGGTGAGCCTCTCATATCGTAGGGGTTCTAAATGGAGATATCGAGGGTTGAAGGTAGACACACTTGTTGGATGGTAACCATATATATTGTCAGACTGTGATGATGGGAAATGGAGCCCAGCCTCTGCCTGTCCTAGCCTGTGTCAAAACGCCGACTGAGGCCGAGGCAGAGGTACAAACGTACACATGCGCATCCCGTGACGTCACACAAAGTCACAGGCCTAAAAGGGATCTCCTATCAAAAGCACATGGATGATACTATATGCTATGCTACACAGGGATCAGCAACTATGCTGACACTCATACATGTTGGTGAGCCCCTCATACAACATGTTGGTGAGCCCCTCATACATGTTGGTGAGCCCCTCATACATGTTGGTGTGCCCCTCATACACCATGTTGGTGAGCCCCTCATACATGTTGGTGAGCCCCTCATGCATGTTGGGGAGCCCCTCATACATGTTGGTGAGCCCCTCATACATGTTGGTGAGCCCCTCATACATGTTGGTGAGCCCCTCATACATGTTGGTGAGCCTCATACATGTTGGTGAGCCCCTCATACATGTTGGTGAGCCCCTCATACATGTTGGTGAGCCTCATGTAGGTGAGCGCCTCATACATGTTGGTGAGCCCCTCATACATGTTGGGGAGCCCCTCATACATGTTGGTGAGCCCCTCATACATGTTGGTGAGCCCCTCATACATGTTGGTGAGCCCCTCATACATGTTGGTGAGCCTCATACATGTTGGTGAGCCCCTCATACATGTTGGTGAGCCCCTCATACATGGTGAGCCTCATGTAGGTGAGCGCCTCATACATGTTGGTGAGCCCCTCATACATGTTGGTGAGCCCCTCATACATGTTGGGGAGCCCCTCATACATGTTGGTGAGCCTCATGTAGGTGAGCGCCTCATACATGTTGGTGAGCCCCTCATACATGTTGGTGAGCCCCTCATACATGTTGGTGAGCCCCTCATACATGTTGGTGAGCCCCTCATACATGTTGGTGAGCCCCTCATACATGGTGAGCCTCATACATGTTGGTGAGCCCCTCCTACATGTTGGTGAGCCCCTCATACATGTTGGTGAGCCCCTCATACATGCTGGCAAGCCCTCATACATGTTGGTGAGCCCCTCATACACCATGTTGGTGAGCCCCTCATACATGTTGGTGAGCCCCTCATACATGTTGGTGAGCCTCATAAATGTTGGTGAGCCCCTCATACATGTTGGTGAGCCCCTCATACATGTTGGTGAGCCCCTCATACATGTTGGTGAGCCCCTCATACATGTTGGTGAGCCTCTCGTACATGTTGGTGAGCCCCTCATACATGGTGAGCCCCTCATACATGGTGAGCCCCTCATACATGTTGGTGAGCTTCATGCATGTAGGTGAGCCCCTCATACATGTTGGTGAGCCCCTCATACATGTTGGTGAGCCTCATACATGTTGGTGAGCCCCTCATGTTGGTGAGCCCCTCACATGTTGGTGAGCCCCTCATACATGTTGGTGAGCCCCTCATACATGGTGAGCCCCTCATACATGGTGAGCCCCTCATACATGTTGGTGAGCCCCTCATGTTGGTGAGCCTCTCATACATGGTGAGCCCCTCATACATGGTGAGCCCCTCATACATGTTGCTGAGCCTTTCATACATTGTGAGCCCCTCATACAACATGTTGGTGAGCCTCTAATGAATGTTGGTGAGCCCCTCATACAACATGTTGGTGAGCCTCTCATGAATGTTGGTGAGCCCCTCATACAACATGTTGGTGAGCCTCTCATACATGTTGGTGAGCCCCTCATACATGTTGGTGAGCCCCTCATACATGTTGGTGAGCCCCTCATACATGGTGAGCCCCTCATACATGGTGAGCGCCTCATACATGTTGGTGAGCCCCTCATACATGTTGGTGAGCCCCTCATACATGTTGGTGAGCCTCTCATACATGTTGATGAGCCCCTCATACATGTTAGTGAGCCCCTCATATACAACATGGTGAGCTCCTCATACATGTTGGTAAGCCCCTCATACACCATGTTGGTGAGCTCCTCATGCAACATGTTGGTGAGCCCCTCATACAACATGTTGGTGAGCCCCTCATACAACATGTTGGTGAGCCGCTCATGCACCATGTTGGTGAGCCCCCATACACCATGTTGATGAGCCCCTCATACACCATGTTGGTGAGCCCCTCATACACCATGTTGGTGAGCCCCTCATACAACATGTTGGTGAGCCCCTCATACAACATGTTGGTGAGCCCCTCATACAACATGTTGGTGAGCTCCTCATGCACCATGTTTGTGAGCCCCTCATACACCATGTTGGTGAGCCCATCATGCAACATGTTGGTGAGCTCCTCATACACCATGTTGGTGAGCCTTTCATACACCATGTTGGTGAGCCCCTCATGCAACATGTTGGTGAGCCCCTCATACACCATGTTGGTGAGCCCCTCATACAACATGTTGGTGAGCCCCTCATACAACATGTTGGTGAGCCCCTCATACAACATGTTGGTGAGCCCCTCATACACACTTGTTGGTGAGCTCCTCATGCAACATGTTGGTGAGCCCCTCATACAACATGTTGGTGAGCCCCTCATACAGTAGCATGGTGAGCCCCTCATACAACATGTTGGTGAGCCCCTCATACAACATGTTGGTGAGCCCCTCATACATGTTGGTGAGCCCCTCATACAACATGTTGGTGAGCCCCTCATACATGTTGGTGAGCCCCTCATACACCATGTTCCTGAGCCCCTCATACACCATGGTGAGCCCCTCATGTAACATGTTGGTGAGCCCCTCATGCACCATGTTGGTGAACCCCTCATACAACATGTTGGTGAGCCCCTCATACACCATATTGATGAGTCCCTCATACACCATGTTGGTGAGCCCCTCATACACCATGTTGGTGAGCCCCTCATGCAACAGGTTGGTGAGCCCGTCATGTACCATGTTGGTGAGCCCCTCATTCACCATGTTGGTGAGCCCCTCATGCAACATGTTGGTGAGCCCCTCATATATCATGGTGAGCCACTCATACACCATGTTGGTGAGCCTTTCATACACCATGTTGGTGAGCCCCTCATGCAACATGTTGGTGAGCCCCTCATATATCATGTTGGTGAGCCCCTCATACACCATGTTGGCGAGCCCCTCATGCAACATGTTGGTGAACCCCTCATGCAACATGTTGGTGAGCCCCTCATATATCATGTTGGTGAGCCCCTCATACAACATGTTGGTGAGCCCCTCTTACAACATGTGGGTGAGCCCCTCATACAACATGTTGGTGAGCCTCTCATGCAACATGTTGGTGAGCCCCTCATACACCATGTTGGTGAGCCCCTCATATAACATGTTGGTGAGCCCCTTATACAACATGTTGGTGAGCCCCTCATACAACATGGTGAGCCCCTCGTACAACATGTTGGTGAGCCCCTCATACAAAATATTGGTGAGCCCCTCATACAACATGTTGGTGAGCCCCTCATACAACATGTTGGTGAGCCCTTCATACACCATGTTGGTGAGCCCCTCCTACAACATGTTGGTGAGCCCCTCATACAACGTGTTGGTGAGCCCCTCATACAAGGTGTTGGTGAGCCCCTCATACAACATGTTGGTGAGCCCCTCATATAGCATGTTGATGAGCTCCTCATACACCATGTTGGTGAGCACCTCATACACCATGTTGGTGAGCCCCTCATACATGTTGGTGAGCCCCTCATACAACATGTTGATGAGCCTCTCATACAACATGTTGGTGAGCCCCTCATACAACATGTTGGTGAGCCCTTCATACACCATGTTGGTGAACCCCTCATACACCATGTTGGTGAGCCCCTCATACAACATGTTGGTGAGCCCCTCATACAACATGTTGGTGAGCCCCTCATACAACCTTCATGTTGGTGAGCCCCTCATACAACCTTCATGTTGGTGAGCCCCTCATACAACCTTCATGTTGGTGAGCCCCTCATACAAGCTTCATGTTGGTGAGCCCCTCATACAATCTTCATGTTGGTGAGCCCATACAACCTTCATGTTGGTGAGCCCCTCATTAAAGCTTCCTTCATGTTGGTGAGCCCCTCATAAAAGCTTCCTTCATGTTGGTGAGCCCCTCATACAACATGTTGGTGAGCCCCTCATACAACATGGTGAGCTCCTCATACAACATGTTGGTGAGCCCCTCATACAAAATATTGGTGAGCCCCTCATACATGTTGGTGAGCCCCTCATACAACATGTTGGTGAGCCCCTCATACACCATGTTGGTGAGCCCCTCATGCAACATGTTGGTGAGCCCCTCATACAACATGTTGGTGAGCCCCTCATACGTGTTGGTGAGCCCCTCATGCAACATGTTGGTGAACCCCTCATATAGCATGTTGATGAGCTCATACACCATGTTGGTGAGCACCTCATACACCATGTTGGTGAGCCCCTCATACATGTTGGTGAGCCCCTCATGCAACATGTTGGTGAGCCCCTCATACAACATGTTGATGAGCCTCTCATACAACATGTTGGTGAGCCCCTCATACAACATGGTGAGCCCCTCGTACAACATGTTGGTGAGCCCCTCATACAAAATATTGGTGAGCCCCTCATACAACATGTTGGTGAGCCCCTCATACAACATGTTGGTGAGCCCCTCATACACCATGTTGGTGAGCCCCTCCTACAACATGTTGGTGAGCCCCTCATACAACGTGTTGGTGAGCCCCTCATACAAGGTGTTGGTGAGCCCCTCATACAACATGTTGGTGAGCCCCTCATATAGCATGTTGATGAGCTCCTCATACACCATGTTGGTGAGCACCTCATACACCATGTTGGTGAGCCCCTCATACATGTTGGTGAGCCCCTCATGCAACATGTTGGTGAGCCCCTCATACAACATGTTGATGAGCCTCTCATACAACATGTTGGTGAGCCCCTCATACAACATGTTGGTGAGCCCTTCATACACCATGTTGGTGAACCCCTCATACACCATGTTGGTGAGCCCCTCATACAACATGTTGGTGAGCCCCTCATACAACCTTCATGTTGGTGAGCCCCTCATACAACCTTCATGTTGGTGAGCCCCTCATACAACCTTCATGTTGGTGAGCCCCTCATACAAGCTTCATGTTGGTGAGCCCCTCATACAAGCTTCATGTTGGTGAGCCCATACAACCTTCATGTTGGTGAGCCCCTCATTAAAGCTTCCTTCATGTTGGTGAGCCCCTCATAAAAGCTTCCTTCATGTTGGTGAGCCCCTCATACAACATGTTGGTGAGCCCCTCATACAACATGTTGGTGAGCCCCTCATACAACATGGTGAGCTCCTCATACAACATGTTGGTGAGCCCCTCATACAAAATATTGGTGAGCCCCTCATACTTTTTGTTGAGCCCCTCATACAACATGGTGAGCCCCTCATACACCTTGTTGGTGAGCCCCTCATACAACATGTTGGTGAGCCCCTCATACAACATGTTGGTGAGCCCCTCATACAACGTGTTGGTGAGCCCCTCATGCAACATGTTGGTGAACCCCTCATATAGCATGTTGATGAACTCATACACCATGTTGGTGAGCACCTCATACACCATGTTGGTGAGCCCCTCATACATGTTGGTGAGCCCCTCATGCAACATGTTGGTGAGCCCCTCATACAACATGTTGATGAGCCTCTCATACAACATGTTGGTGAGCCCCTCATACAACATGTTAGTGAGCCCCTCATACACCATATTGGTGAACCCCCTCATACACCATGTTGGTGAGCCCCTCATACACCATGTTGGTGAGCCCCTCATACAACATGTTGGTGAGCCCCTCATACAACATGTTGGTGAGCCCCTCATACAACCTTCATGTTGGTGAGCCCCTCATACAACCTTCATGTTGGTGAGCCCCTCATACAAGCTTCCTTTATGTTGGTGAGGGGATCTTGATCCAGGGTATTAGATAAGTGCTTGAGTTCCTTGAATCATACCTGAATAGCTTCCATTCCTCCCCTCAATGGAGGTTCCTTGATGTTGTTGAGGGGCTCTTGATCAGTGCTTCATTTCCTTGAATCATACCTGAATAACTTCTATACCTCCCCTCAAGGGAGGTTCCTTGTTGCTGGTGAAGGGCTCTTGATCAGTGATTCAGTTCCTTGAATCATACCTGAATAACTTCCATTCCCCGAGGCATTGTATGACCCCTATGTATGTAGTGCTCCCCCTTGAATATAATAATAATAATTTATTTAATAATTCTTCAGTATTAACCAGGGTCTTTCCATGGATACCCCCAAATGTCATCCAATCTTGTACAACTATGTACCGTATCTATCCAAATAAATGTTTGATTGCATTACGAGATATTAAGAGATACAAGACCCCATGGCCTGGCTGGCAAAGCTCTCGCTTCACACGATTCCCAGCAAGGGTAGAAACATTAGACACATTTCCTTATGCTTGTTGTCCTATTCACATAGCAAGTAGGTACCTGGGTGTTAGTTGATTGGTGTGGGTTGCATCTTGGGTGACAAGATTGAAGGACCACAATGTAAATCAGACAGTCTCTCACTGGCACACTGCCCTTCTTGGGTTATCCTGGGTGGCTAACCCTCTGGGATTAAAAATCAAACAAAATCTTAGTAAGTATATTTAGGCACAGGTACACATAAATACAGTTATTGTACCTAGTGTAAATTACCTAGGATAACCCAGAATATCAGACAAAAGTGACTTAATTTCCATTGGGGTCCTTGTCACCCCAATCATACACCATCAATCATACATTATCCTTGTCTTTGCAGATGCTCTCAGTTATGACAGTTTAGACATTCCTCCAAACTGCCAGTATCCCAAACCCCTCCTTTAACCCTTAAACTGTCCAAACGTAGATCTACATTCACTCGCATAGTGCTCCAAACGTAGATCTACATTTTTTTTATGTGCTTTCAAATGGAGAAAATCAAGGTCGGAGCACTATGCACATAAACGTAGGTCTACATTTGGACAGTTTAAGGGTTAAAATGCAGACATTGTACTTCCCATTTCCAAGACTCAAGTCTGGCTAACTGGTTTCCTTGAATCCCTTCCCAAAATATTATCCTGCTCACACTCCAACAGCTTATTAGGTCCCAAAGACCATTCGTTTCCATTCACTCCTATATAACACGCTCACACATGCTTGTTGGAAGTCCAAGCCCCTCGCCCACAAAACCTCTTTACCCCCCCCCCCCCTCCAAGCTTTCCTAGGATGACCCCCTACCCTGTCTTCCTTTCCCTACAGATTTATACACTCTCCAAGTCATTCTACTTTGCTTCAGTCTCTCTAAATGACCAAACCACCTCAACAACCCTCTTCAGTCCTCTGACTAATACTGTTAGTAACTCCACACCTCCTCCTAATTTCCACACTATGAATTCTCTGCATAATATTTACACCACACATTGTCCTTAGACACGACAGCTCCACTGCCTCCAGCCTCCGCCTTGCTGCAGCATTTACAACTCGTGCTTCACACCTATATAAGAGTGTTGGTATCACTATACTCTCATACATTCCCTTTTTTGCCTTCATGTATAATGTAGGTATGTACAGGTACCATCCGAGTTACGACCGAGCTTGGTTCCAACCAACTGGTCGTAAGTTGAAATGGATGTAAGTCGAACCTTACTACTGAATAACAACATCACATTTTTGTAATGACTTTATTTTATTGTTTTATTTTGGTATTTCATTTTTTACTTTACTTTTTATACTGTTAGTACTGTATTTTATACTGTAAGGTTTGGGATAAACACTGTGTACAACACAAACAGTTGTTTATTTCCCAGAAATTTGGCATAAAAACACAGTTGTAAGTCAAGTGATCATATGTCGAGCAGGTTGTAAATCGGATGGTAGGTGTATATATAAATGCTAGAACATTAACATTTAACAGCTAAGCACAGTAATATTTAAAGGTTAGATCATAGTAAAATTTAACAGTAGAATATAGTGATATTTGAAGGTTGAATAATTAAAAACCTTTAAAGTTCCATCACTGAAATACAGTAGAACTCCGGTTTTCGTACTTAATCCATTCCAGAAGGCCATTCTAAATCCAAAACATACAAAAACTGAAGCAGTATTTCCCATTAGAAACAATGTAATACAATTAGTCCATTCCAGACATCCAAAAATATTAACAAAAAATACATTTTATAAAGAATACCTATAGTTTTACATACAGAAAACAATGAGAAACAAATATAAAGCACTAATGAAATGGATAAATGAACATTTAAATCACTATTACATACCTTTATTGAAGACTTTTTTGGATGAGAGAGTGTTTGGAGACAGGACAAAATACTTAAATATGACACTCTAATATCAACTCTATGGCTTATTTATCTGTCACAATTCATCTAATTTATTTTTTTTTTTTTTTTTTTTTTTTTTTTTATTATCACACCGGCCGATTCCCACCAAGGCAGGGTGGCCCGAAAAAGAAAAACTTTCACCATCATTCACTCCATCACTGTCTTGCCAGAAGGGTGCTTTACACTACAGTTTTTAAACTGCAACATTAACACCCCTCCTTCAGAGTGCAGGCACTGTACTTCCCATCTCCAGAACTCAAGTCCGGCCTGCCGGTTTCCCTGAATCCCTTCATAAATGTTACTTTGCTCACACTCCAACAGCACGTCAAGTATTAAAAACCATTTGTCTCCATTCACTCCTATCAAACACGCTCACGCATGCCTGCTGGAAGTCCAAGCCCCTCGCACACAAAACCTCCTTTACCCCCTCCCTCCAACCCTTCCTAGGCCGACCCCTACCCCGCCTTCCTTCCACTACAGACTGATACACTCTTGAAGTCATTCTGTTTCGCTCCATTCTCTCTACATGTCCGAACCACCTCAACAACCCTTCCTCAGCCCTCTGGACAACAGTTTTGGTAATCCCGCACCTCCTCCTGACTTCCAAACTACTAATTCTCTGCATTATATTCACACCACACATTGCCCTCAGACATGACATCTCCACTGCCTCCAGCCTTCTCCTCGCTGCAACATTCATCACCCACGCTTCACACCCATATAAGAGCGTTGGTAAAACTATACTCTCATACATTCCCCTCTTTGCCTCCAAGGACAAAGTTCTTTGTCTCCACAGACTCCTAAGTGCACCACTCACTCTTTTTCCCTCATCAATTCTATGATTCACCTCATCTTTCATAGACCCATCCGCTGACACGTCCACTCCCAAATATCTGAATACGTTCACCTCCTCCATACTCTCTCCCTCCAATCTGATATTCAATCTTTCATCACCTAATCTTTTTGTTATCCTCATAACCTTACTCTTTCCTGTATTCACCTTTAATTTTCTTCTTTTGCACACCCTACCAAATTCATCCACCAATCTCTGCAACTTCTCTTCAGAATCTCCCAAGAGCACAGTGTCATCAGCAAAGAGCAGCTGTGACAACTCCCACTTTGTGTGTGATTCTTTATCTTTTAACTCCACGCCTCTTGCCAAGACCCTCGCATTTACTTCTCTTACAACCCCATCTATAAATATATTAAACAACCACGGTGACATCACACATCCTTGTCTAAGGCCTACTTTTACTGGGAAAAAATTTCCCTCTTTCCTACATACTCTAACTTGAGCCTCACTATCCTCGTAAAAACTCTTCACTGCTTTCAGTAACCTACCTCCTACACCATACACTTGCAACATCTGCCACATTGCCCCCCTATCCACCCTGTCATACGCCTTTTCCAAATCCATAAATGCCACAAAGACCTCTTTAGCCTTATCTAAATACTGTTCACTTATATGTTTCACTGTAAACACCTGGTCCACACACCCCCTACCTTTCCTAAAGCCTCCTTGTTCATCTGCTATCCTATTCTCCGTCTTACTCTTAATTCTTTCAATTATAACTCTACCATACACTTTACCAGGTACACTCAACAGACTTATCCCCCTATAGTTTTTGCACTCTCTTTTATCCCCTTTGCCTTTATACAAAGGAACTATGCATGCTCTCTGCCAATCCCTAGGTACCTTACCCTCTTCCATACATTTATTAAATAATTGCACCAACCACTCCAAAACTATATCCCCACCTGCTTTTAACATTTCTATCTTTATCCCATCAATCCCGGCTGCCTTACCCCCTTTCATTTTACCTACTGCCTCACGAACTTCCCCCACACTCACAACTGGCTCTTCCTCACTCCTACAAGATGTTATTCCTCCTTGCCCTATACACGAAATCACAGCTTCCCTATCTTCATCAACATTTAACAATTCCTCAAAATATTCCTTCCATCTTCCCAATACCTCTAACTCTCCATTTAATAACTCTCCTCTCCTATTTTTAACTGACAAATCCATTTGTTCTCTAGGCTTTCTTAACTTGTTAATCTCACTCCAAAACTTTTTCTTATTTTCAACAAAATTTGTTGATAACATCTCACCCACTCTCTCATTTGCTCTCTTTTTACATTGCTTCATCACTCTCTTAACCTCTCTCTTTTTCTCCATATACTCTTCCCTCCTTGCATCACTTCTACTTTGTAAAAACTTCTCATATGCTAACTTTTTCTCCCTTACTACTCTCTTTACATCATCATTCCACCAATCGCTCCTCTTCCCTCCTGCACCCACTTTCCTGTAACCACAAACTTCTGCTGAACACTCTAACACTACATTTTTAAACCTACCCCATACCTCTTCGACCCCATTGCCTATGCTCTCATTAGCCCATCTATCCTCCAATAGCTGTTTATATCTTACCCTAACTGCCTCCTCTTTTAGTTTATAAACCTTCACCTCTCTCTTCCCTGATGCTTCTATTCTCCTTGTATCCCATCTACCTTTTACTCTCAGTGTAGCTACAACTAGAAAGTGATCTGATATATCTGTGGCCCCTCTATAAACATGTACATCCTGAAGTCTACTCAACAGTCTTTTATCTACCAATACATAATCCAACAAACTACTGTCATTTCGCCCTACATCATATCGTGTATACTTATTTATCCTCTTTTTCTTAAAATATGTATTACCTATAACTAAACCCCTTTCTATACAAAGTTCAATCAAAGGGCTCCCATTATCATTTACACCTGGCACCCCAAACTTACCTACCACACCCTCTCTAAAAGTTTCTCCTACTTTAGCATTCAAGTCCCCTACCACAATTACTCTCTCACTTGGTTCAAAGGCTCCTATACATTCACTTAACATCTCCCAAAATCTCTCTCTCTCCTCTGCATTCCTCTCTTCTCCAGGTGCATACACGCTTATTATGACCCACTTCTCGCATCCAACCTTTACTTTAATCCACATAATTCTTGAATTTACACATTCATATTCTCTTTTCTCCTTCCATAACTGATCATTTAACATTACTGCTACCCCTTCCTTTGCTCTAACTCTCTCAGATACTCCAGATTTAATCCCATTTATTTCCCCCCACTGAAACTCTCCTACCCCCTTCAGCTTTGTTTCATCTAATATGACATAATAAACAATAATAGCATAGAAACATGATATATACTCTAGCATGAATAAAATATGTCATTACATGTATGTGAGGAGTGGTTGTGGTGGTGGTGTTGGGTTCATCAGGGTCACTGACAGCATAAGCCATACATATAGTGGTGGTGGTGACATCAGCAGAGGCCACCACCACTATTCACACTGAAACAGTGTATGTAATTTATAAATAAGAAATGTTTACACTTATCTTGGAGGAGATGCTGGCATTGGTGTAGGGTGGTGGAAGATACGCAGGCAGCGTATGTTGTCATTGGCCCTATATGCCTCCAACAACATTGAGGAGTTAGTTTCATACCATCCTTTTTCTATCGCTTAATCGCTTAACTTACTTGCTACATTGTTAATGCAAAGCTTTATCGCTGGCTGGTGCTATAGCCTTTATCGACTCCTGCTGCTTTAGTATCGTACATATTGTAGAATCACTGAAGAGGCACATTCTCCCCCCTCACTCAGCTCTTTACCAAAGGGTTGGCACTAGGAACTTTCTTTGGGCCCATGGTGGCTTATTTCGCAGTCACAGTCAATAAACAAGCCCAGAAATTCCGATAAGATAAGGCTAAAGAGGTTTTTGTGGCATTTATGGATTTGGAAAAGGCGTACGACAGGGTGGATAGGGGGACAATGTGGCAGATGTTGCAGATATATGGTAGAGGTAGGTAGGTTACTGAAAGCGGTGAAGAGTTTTTACGAGGATAGTGAGGCTCAGGTTAGAGTATGTAGGAAAGAGAGAGATTATTTCCCGGTAAAAGTAGGCCTTAGACAAGGATATGTGATGTCACTGTGGTTGTTTAATATATTTATAGATGGGGTTGTAAGAGAAGTGAATGTGGGGGTCTTGGCAAGAGGTGTGGAGTTAAAAGATAAAGAATCAAACACAAAGTGGGAAATGTCACAGTTGCTTTTTGCTAATGACACTGTGCTTCTGGGAGATTCTGAAGAGAAGTTGCAGAGGTTGGTGGATGAATTTGGTAGGGTATGTAAAAGAAGAAAATTAAAAGTGAATATAGGAAAGAGTAAGGTTATGAGGATAAAAAGATTAGGTGACAAAAGATTGGATATCAGATTGGAGGGAGAGAGTATGGAGGAGGTGAATATATTCAGATATTTGGGAGTGGATGTGTCAGCAGATGGGTCTATGAAGGTGAATCATAGAATTGATGAGGGGGAAAAGGGTGAGTGGTGCACTTAGGAGTCTGTGGAAACAAAGAACTTTGTCCATTGAAGCAAGAGGGGAATGTATGAGTGCATAGTTATACCAACACTCTTATATGGGTGTGAAGCATGGGTGGTGAATATTGCAACAGGGACAAGGCTGGAGGCAGTGGAGATGTCACGTCTGAGGGCAATGTGTGGTGTGAACATAATGCAGAGAATTCGTAGTTTGGAAGTTAGGAGGAGGTGCGGGATTGCCAAAACTGTTGTCCCGAGGGCTGAGTAAGGGTTGTTGAGGTGGTTTGGACATGTAGAGAGAATGGAACAAAGCAGAATGACTTTGAGAGTTTATAAATCTGTAGTGGAGGGAAGGCAGGGTAGGGGTCAGCCTAGGAAAGGTTGGAGGGAGGGGGTAAAGGAGGTCTTGTGTGAGGGGCTTGGACTTCCAGCAAGCATGCGTGAGCATGTTTGATAGGAGTGAATGGAGACAAATGGTTTTTAATACTTGACGTGCTGTTGGAGTGTGAGCAAAGTAACATTTATGAAGGGATTCTGGGAAACCGGCAGGCCGGACTTGAGTCCTGGAGATGGGAAGTACAGTGTCTGCACTCTGAAGGAGGGGTGTTAATATTTCAGTTTTATAAACTGTAGTGTAAAGCACCCCTCTGGCAAGACAGTGCTGGAGTGAATGATAAAAGTTTATCTTTTTCGGGCCACCCTGCCTTGGTGGGAATCGGCCGATGTGTTAATAATAAATAAAAAAAAGTTCCGTAATGTTTTGGATGAATGCTCACTCAACCAGTGACAAAGCCAGACTGATGGCATCCCCGGGTGGGCGGATGTGTCTGATATGTGTGATTTTCGGATCGATGTCCGACATCTGGAACAAAATTTCGCCCAAAAAAGTGTTCTAAATCCGAAATGTCCGATATCGGGTATGTACGAAAACCAGAGTTCCACTGTACAGGGATTTTTATGTACTTTTTATTTGTTATTGAATGACACTTTCTAAGACCTTTTTGCTTCTATGATTTTTGCCTTATCTTTCATAATTCTTTTTTATGAATTTTTGTAAGTACAATTATCATACATTGAAAACCAATTTTTCCCAAGCCTAGAACTACATTGCTTCATATCTCAACTTTTCACTCCCCTTGGAGAGGAGTTAGGGGTATCTGATTGGCTACTTGAAGACATTGGTTAGAAACATTATCAGTAACTTTGTGTGTCCTGATTGGGTTTTGGAATCTTCCAAATGTAGGGCCTTTACTGGGCCTTGGAACTTTAGAGGGCTAAGTTAAACACAACAATAGTTAAAATTAGAATGCAATATTTAAAACAAAAACACAATAATATTTAAAAGATACAATAAATATATTTTGTTTAATAGTAGAACACTGAACACAAATATTTGAACGCTAGAACACAATATTTGGGTTAGTGTCATCATCACTGATCAAAGACTAATTAGACAAAATATGTGACACAGGTATGGAAGTAATTATCCATATACCTTGATCTCTCTCACATTTGCCCAAATAGAGTACAGGTTGACCATCACTAATCTGGCATCATTGGGACCTGTAGGGTGCAGGATTACAGAGTGGTTAGGTTACAATACACTTAACCCAATGGCGATATTTATGCATGGGTGATTTCACCCACTGTACCGCCCTATTTTTGGCCCATTCCATTGTTCCAGTCTACCAAACTCATAGATATTTCACTAGTATTTCTTCTGTTCTTTTGACTGAGTACAAGAAACTGCCCATTTACCTATTTCAGTTACCCAATAAAGTGGTCAGCAATTGGTAATTTGGCCAATTTCACACAAATTTTAAGAGATGCCAATTTCAAAATAGGTTCCAGAATAAACAGTGCAGACATTCCTGGCACTAAAATAACATTTTCTCTGTTCATTAGCCATGTCTCCAGCCCCCCTTATATTATGCTTGCTTTCCATTTTGAATTTTTATTCACACAAAAAATAGATTATTTCCTGTTATGCAGACTACTTCATTATTGTAATAATTGTATAAGTAATGTCAGCCCATTCGTGACCACATATTAGACCAGCCAATTGGACACATATTGGACGGTGATGTCATTTGTTTACTCCTGAGCACTTGCGAAAATCAGACATTTCTGCTACTTTGAGCTCAATTTCAAGGTACTTTCTGTTGTGAAACCAATCAAAATCATATCTACTTCTGTAGTATATCTTCCATTCTATCAAATGAGACCATAAAAACAAGAATGCAACCATAAAAACCCTACGAAAATACACTGAAAAATCTCTGTTGTACACCAAAAACACGGTCGCAGTTTTTTCTCATTATGCAATGCATGCTGCAGGATTTTTTTATAGTGCACACTTACCACACAGACCTATTCTCTCACATGTAAGCCCAAATTTACTGGTCACAGCTTATCTGCGTGAGCTGAGCTCTTGGTGACTGACAGTGGCTTCACAACCACCTTATCTTTTATGGACAATGTACGGTATATGTGTTTTACACAGCGAGAAGCATTTCTTTTATTTGTTGGAACCATGGCTATGGCTACAAGTGAGCAGGTCATAGCAATAAATGGAGAAAAAAGAAATTGGAATGATTTATGCAGCAAGTAGCACCACCAAACAGTGTCGGAAGGTTGGTGTGGCAACCCCGGAAATTTGAAATTATGCTAGCCGAAATTGGTGCGAGATTATTGATTGCTGGATTAATGATGGCCGACCTGTATAAGGATTTCTTTTGCCTGTATTTTATACTGTTTGTTTCTAAGTGATTTCTCACTAATCATTAAATTTATAAACTACAACATAATTATTCTTCAGTGCTAGAGCAGCATAATCTTAAAAGCTGGAAGATTCTTTATACGACATAGGTGAAGATACGTGTGGATGGAGATAAATGGTATAAAATACCATCACGAAAAAAATAGACACAGATGCAGTATAATGCAATTCTTTATTGACTACGTTTCACCCACACAGTTTGTGACATGGCAAAGCCCACTTTGTGGGCAAAACATAGTCAAGGATCACATTATACTTCATTTGTGTCTATTTTTCCATACACGTGAATGCTTGAATTAGAGCATCATAAATAATGAGTGATAAAAAGTGAATTTTTTTAATTTTCTTGCCAAGCATTACAAAGACTAACATTTTGTGATGTTAGCCAATACTAGTACATTTATTTTTTTATGTATGTTTTGCTCAAGCAAGGAGCTTTAATTCAGTAGTGTTGATTTCATGAATTTAATGGTTACTGTAAATTTCAGCAAGATGTCGGCTCCAAGTCCTAATCCTGGGAGCGCAGCATCCCCAATGGGTCCACCCCAGCAGTCCCTTTCTCCGATGCCTCCACCTCAGGCTACCTCCCCAGCTGTAGGGCCACCTCAGGCTCCATCACCAATGGGTCCTCCTCAAACGCCGTCACCTATGGGTCCACCGGTAATGTCGCCGGGTCCTGGTGTTCCGCCTGCACAGCAAGGCCCACCAGGTGGCCCCGGCATGTCACCTCAGGGTGGTCCTAGTCCTCATCATTCTTACCCACAAGGTCCACAAGGCACTCAAGGTTGGCCACAGACCCCTGGCTCATACCCCAACAGCTATCCCCCACAGCCACAGCCACAAGGACCATCATTGGGTCCAAGTAGCCATCATCCATCTCAGGGTCCTTCTGGGGGCCCTCCAGGAGGGGGACTACCTCCTTCAAGTGGTGGCGGACCAAATGGGCCAAGTCCAAGTGGTGGTAGCTTCCAACAGGAAAACCTTAATGCACTGCAAAAAGCAATTAACACAATGGAAGATAAAGGCTTACAAAATGATCCACGTTATACTGATCTAGTTAACATGAGGGCAAAATATGGTAATATGAATATGGGACCACCACCTCCAGGAAGTGGTTCTACAAGTGGGGGTAGTGGTCCACCAGGGCCTCCAGGTGGTCCTGGTTATGGCCCTCCAGGGGCAACAGGGCAAGACGCACAAAGGGCAGGCTTGCTAAATCCTTCACAGATGCATCAATTAAGAGCACAGATAATGGCCTATCGTTGTATTGCCCGTAATCAACCAGTCCCTAGTCATGTTTCTGCTCTGGCTCAAGGTCGTCGGTCAGAACAGGACCCAACTCGGCCACCTGGACCTGGTCTTCCTGGATCACAGGGTCCCCCAGCAGGTCCCCCAACTGGACCCCCTACTGGCCCTCCAGCAGGTCCCCCTACTGGCCCTCCCACTGGGCCCCCAACTGGACCTCCCACTGGTCTTCCTAGCACTCAAGGTCCACCGGGTACACCAGGACCTCCTGGACCACCCAGTATGCCATATGCAAGACACCCTGGTAAATATACAAAATTTTGTTGTGCATGTCATCATTGTGTAAAAGAGAAAAATGATGTAGTACTGTATGACTGTTGTAGGATAGCTTTTAAAGTGGTAAACTGTGCTTCAGGAATACCTCAGTTAATTTGAGACAGTATAGTCCCTTAGTAGTCACTTTTATTCATATATTAAGATTATGGTTTTTGTATTAAAATGGAAGTAATTGTTTATCTTCAGTTAATATTTTTTTTTATTAGCACCAGCCATCTCCCACCGAGGTAGGGTGGCCTGAAAAAGAAGAAACACTTTCACCATCATTCACTCTTATCACTGTCTTGCCAGAGTTATGCCAATACTACGGTTAAGATGCCCCTCCAAACTGCAAATATCCCCACCCCTCCTTCAGAGTGCAGGTACAGTGGACCCCCGGTTAACGAACTTTTTTCATTCCAGTAGTATGTTCAGGTGCCAGTACTGACCGAATTTTTTCCCATAAGGAATATTGTGAAGTAGATTAGTCAATTTCAGACCCCCAAACATACACGTACAAACGCACTTACATAAATACACTTACATAATTGGTCGCATTTGTAGGTGATCGTTATGCGGGGGTCCACTGTACTGTACTTCCCACCTCCAGGACTCAAGTCCAGCAGCAAGTAGGCTGCCAGTAGCAACAGCCTGGTTGACCAGTCAAGCACCAGGCTGTGGGTCTAGGAATGTTCTTGAAACCCTTCAAAGGTAAATTAAAGGTTTATCAAAGTAGTGCCATTTTAACTGTGATGTTAGCATACTTCTGCAAAGACATTGACGATAAAATATAGTGAATATGTTCTCTTCTTTGAGATACCCTGCCTTAGTGGTACACAACCATTGTATCTCACCATGTACCCTGCCTTAGTGGTACACAACCATTGTATCTCACCATGTACCCTGCCTTAGTGGTACACAACCATTGTATCTCACCATGTACCCTGCCTTAGTGGTACACAACTGTTGTATCTCACCATGTACCCTGCCTTAGTGGTACACAATCTTTGTATCTCACCATGAGGGAGCAATTCTGGAAGTATATCAAACTATTATGTTGGTTCCTGGATGCCTGGATAACTTGCAAGTATGGGAAGTTAAAGGTTTAGCTGGTATGAAGGTATTCTGGTTTTATGTAATATTGCTTATAAGTGTAGATATTTAACTTCTGATATCTGTGCCATTCTTTGATAATTAGTTTAGTATCAGTTCATTTCAGGAACTATTTGTCAGTATCTTAATGTATAACACATACATCTTAATGTATAACACATACATCTTAATGTATAACACATATATCTTAATGTATAACACATACATATTAATGTATAACACACACATATTAATGTATAATACACACATCTTAATGTATAACGCACTTTCTTCTCATTCAACACACCGGTGGCATCCCATCAAGGCAGGGTGGCCTAAAAAGAAAAACAAAAGTTTCTCTTTTACTTTAGTAAAATATTCAGGAGAAGGGGTTATTAGCCCCTTGCTCCCGGCATTTTAGTCGCCTTTTACAACACGCATGGCTTAGAGAGAAAGAATTCTGTTCCACTTTTCTGTGGAGATAAGAGGAAATGAACAAGAACAAAAACTCGTAACAAAATAGAAGAAAACCCAGGGGGGTGTATATATATGCATGTACATGTATGTGTAGTGTGACCTAAGTATAAGTAGAAGTAGCAAGACATACCTGCAACCTTGCATGTTTATGAGACAGAAAAAAACACCAGCAATCCTACCATCATGCAAAACAGTTACAGGCTTATGTTTCACACTCATTTGGTAGGATAGTAGTATCTCTGGGTGGTTGCTCTCTACCAACCTACTACCTACCTATATAACACACATCTTAATATATAACGCATACATTTTAAAGTATAATACACATATCTTAATGTATAACATACACAACTTAATGTGTAACTCATCAAGTGTTTGTATTATTTGTTCTGCATGCATACTGGCATTCTTTGATCCACGTGACAGTGCCCTATGAAGTTTTCCCTGTGTAACATTTGTCACATTCATTACAGGGAATAATGTGGGTTGTTTTTTCTGCACCATGATGGCTGTGTTTCTAGTAAGGTCCTTGATGGTATTAGAAGGAATGACTGTGATGGTGTTCCTTATGGACAGCATGGTGGCAAGGTTGCTGGTAATATACTGTAGGTGGGAAAAATGATTCACCTGTCAGTTTACTTCTTTGTTTAATGTGTTATCATAAGTTTTTAGTGCTCTTTTCTTGCAGTCATGTGTAAAGCAAGATGGGAAGTGGGCCTTGGAGAAGATATCTTTAATGTTATCACATTTTTCTATGCTCTCTCTCATGTGGATGAAGCATTGTTCTGAAATATATTATATCCACATCTAAATGTCATTTATTCCACTTTATCAATATTTACATGCTATTCCTGTTCCGTGTACAATTGTTTACTAACAGCATCTTACTCCTTCATTTATTTAAAATATAGCACATTTTATATTGTAACTGTAAATGTCTGAGTTTCATTATTTTTATGTTACAACTTTAAAACAGATATGATTTCACTAGGACCAATGCCAGCAGTGCGTCCCCCATACAATGGAACAGGTCCATCACAGACCCCTCCTCCACTTTCTGGTGTCATGAGTTCTCAGCCAGTAGCAACTGGACCTGTACCAGGCACTACCCCAAGGCCTCAGGTGATGTATATTGTTTGTATAACATGTTAAATTCACATTTGTGCCTGAAGGAGTTCTCTTATTAGGAATGTAAGACACACACACAACAGCAAGGCATTATTAATAGATGGTATTTCATCCTAAATAGGGATTTTTTGAAAAAAATGGGGATTGTCTTCAGCAGTTCAACATAAAAGAGAGAGTAGGAAGAAACACGAAAGATAGTTGTTTTGACATGTCATTAATGTAAAATTGTGCTAATTCAATTAATAAATACACAGCAGGTGCCTACACCAAATGTTGGAACAACCCCTGTGCCTACTGCTGGTGGTAAAACAAGTCGCGTTACTCCAATTACTAAGCCCACTGGGGTAGATCCCTTGGTACTTCTGCAGGAAAGAGAAAACAGGTAAATCCTTTTATTTACCCTCTTAGGTAAAATGATCTTTTTATGGAAGCTATAAATAAATTTCCTCATTTACTTGTGTGAATTTTCAGTTACTGGTATCTATACAGTACATGAAAAGCATGAGTGTGCAGCTTATATTTAAAATTTACCACATTTTTAAGATTTGTAAATAAATAATACAGAATCATAACTTGATTTTTTTGTTAAGAGGTCATGGTGCCATGTTGTTATAAGCCACACACCTATTACTCATCTCTTGGTGCTCCTCTTCACTCTGTAAGGTCTTGAAGAATTTAATAATCCTTGGTTGGCTACTGTTAAATCATGAATATATGAAAGATCTTCCCTGTATAGGAAAGCGCTCTTCCTTTTATAACTGTTGATCAGTCGTTATTTTGAAAGTGATGTTTTCCAGTCAGTGAATGGGGCTTTGGTTTTTATGTGCCTCAAGAGGCTTACCCTTTATTCAGAAAACACTTATCTGTTATCCTGTTTCAAATCTTACATTCCTTTCTAAATTGATTGAATGTGCTATTCTTGATAAATTTTCTTTTTGGGAGCAGAGAAATGGTTTAGCATGTGTTCAGTCTATGTATAGACCATTTCATTCAACTGAGATGGCTTTATACAAAGTTTATAATAGTTTAGGATATGCACTGCTGCTAATTTTATTGAACCTTGTTACTGCATTTGATACCATTGATCATGGATTACTGATAAGTGACCTTTTCATTTGTGGTCTTAACCTGTAAACGGTCCAAGCAGATCTACGTTCACATGTGTAGTGCTACAAAAGTAGATCTACTTTTTTTTTACATATTTTCAAATATAACAAAAAAAAAGTAGATCAAAGTTTTTTTTACACATTTTCAAATGTAAAAAAAACAAAAAGAAGATCTACTTTTTTTACATACTTTCAAATGTTGAAAAAACGTATATATACGTTTGGACTGTTTACGGGTTAAGGATAATGGAGCTTCCAAAATCCTAGCTTTCTTGGTCATTCATATCAAGTGGTAGTCAATGATTCTGCACCTGTGATTTTACCTTTGCCTTTGGCATTACTTAGGACTCTGTTCCTGGACTGTTATTATTTACTGTTAGTGGATGTTGTTGTTGGATGCCCATGGGGTTGATTATCATTTGATGCTGATACATATATACAAGGTATGATATAGCACATAATGAAAGTAGTTTGTTAGATTATGTATTGGTGGATAAAAGGTTGATGGGTAGGCTTCAGGATGTACATGTTTATAGAGGGGCAACTGATATATCGGATCATTATTTAGTTGTAGCTACAGTTAGAGTAAGAAGTAGATGGGACGAAAGGAAAATGGAAACAACGAGTAAGAGAGAGGTGAAAGTGTATAAACTAAGGGAGGAGGAAGTTAGTGTAAGGTATAAGCAGCTATTGGCAGAAAGGAGGGCTAGTGCAAGTATGAGTAGTGGAGGGGTTGAAGAGGGTTGGAATAGTTTTAAAAATGCAGTATTAGAAGGTGGGGCAGAAGTTTGTGGCTATAGGAGGCTGGGGGCAGGAGGAAAGGAAGTGATTGGTGGAATGATGAAATAAAGGGTGTGATAATAGAAAAAGAGGTAGCTTATGAGAGGTTTTTACAAAGCAGAAGTGTTATAAGAAGAGCAGAGTATACGGAGAGTAAAAGAAAGGTGAAGAGAATGGTGAGAGAGTGCAAAAGGAGAGCAGATGATAGTGGGAGAGGCACTGTTAAGAAATTTTAATGAAAATAGGAAAAAATTTTGGAGTGAATTAAACAAGTTAAGAAAGCCTAGGGAATGAATGGATTTGTCAGTTAAAAGCAGAGTAGAGGAGTTAGTAGATGGGGAGATAGAGGTATTGGGTAGATGGCAGGAATATTTTGAGGAACTTTTAAATGTTGACGAAGAAAGGGAGGCGGTCATTTCATGCACTGGCTAGGGAGGCATAACATCTTTTAGGAGTGAACAAGAGCAGGAGGTGAGTGAGACATTACGTTGAATGAAAGGGGGTAATGCAGCACGGACTGACAGGATCATGACAGAAATGTTGAAAGCAAGGGGAGGGGATATAGTGTTAGAGTGGTTGGTATTTTTGTTTAATAAATATATGGAAGAGGGGAAGGTACCTAGGGATTGGCAGAGAGCATGTATAGTTCTTTTATATAAAGAGAAGGGAGACAAAAGAGATTGTAAAAATTATAGGGGAATAAGTTTACCGAGTATACCTGGAAAAGTGTACGGTAGGGTTATTATTGAAAGAATTAGAGGTAAGACAGAGTAGGATTGCGGATGAGCAAGGAGGCTTTAGAGTTGGTAGGGGATGTGTAGATCAAGTGTTTACATTGAAGCATACATGTGAACTGTATTTAGATAAAGGTAGGGAAGTTTTCATTGTATTTATGGATTTAGAAAAGGCATATGATAGAGTGGATAAGGGAGCAATGTGGCAGATGTTGCAAGTATATGGAATAGGTAGTAAGTTACTAAATGCTGTAAAGAGTTTTTATGAGGATAGTGAGGCTCAGGTTAGGGTGTGTAGAAGAGATGGAGACTACTTCCCGGTAAAAGTAGGTCTTAGACAGGGATGTGTAATGTCACCATGGTTGTTTAATATATTTATAGATGGGGTTGTAAAAGAAGTAAATGCTAGGGTGTTGGGGAGAGGGGTAGGATTAAATTATGGGGAATCAAATACAAAATGGGAGTTGGCACAGTTACTTTTTGCAGATGATATTGTACTTATGGGTGATTCTAATGAAAAGTTTCAAAGGTTAGTGGGCGAGTTTGGGAGTGTGTGTAAAGGTAGAAAGTTGAAAGTAAACATAGATAAGAGTAAGGTGATGAGGGTATCAAATGATTTAGATAAAGAATAATTGGATATCACATTGTAGAGGAGGAGTGTGGAAGAAGTGAATGTTTTCAGATATTTGAGAGTTGACTTGTCAGCGGATGGGTTTATGAAGGATGAGGTTAACCCTTTCAGGGTTGACAGGCCATCTCCCAGACTTGTTCTCAGAGTCGACAAATTTTCAAAAAAAAAAAAAAAAAAAAATTTTTTTCTTATGAAAAGGTAGAGAATCTTTCCCCGATCATAATGACATCAAAAGTATGAAATTTGATGGAAAACGTACGGAATTATGCTCTCGCGAATTTAGCGGTCTCGACGATGTTTACGCATCGGCAATTTTGCCCACTTTGAGCCTTATTTTTGGCCAATTCCAGTGTACTAGTCGACAAAAATCATAACTGTTTCGCTAGAACTCCATTTTTTCTATTGAATGAGTACAAGAAACCACCCATTTACCGATTTCAACTATCCAATAAAGTGGTCAGAATTTAGCAATTTTGCCAATTTCACACAAATTTCAGAAAATGCCAATTTCAAAATAGGGTCCAGAATAAACAAGAAAGACACTCCTGGCAATAAAATAACATTTCCTCTGTTCATTAGTCACATCCCCACGCCCCTCTTACATTCTTTTGCTTTCCACTTTGAATTTTTATTCTCACAAAAAATAGAAGATTTACTGTTATGCAGACTACTGCATTAGTGTAGAAATGGTATAAATAATATCAGCACACTTGTGAAAGAATATTAGACTCACCAGTTGACGTGTATTGGACGCGTAGCATGATTTGTTTACTTTTGAACTTTGGCAAAAATTGAAGATTTCTGCTACTTTGAGCTCAATTGCAAGGTACTTTTCATTGTAAAACCAATCAAAATCGTCTCAATTTCTGTAATATGTCTTCCATTCTATAAAATGAGACCAGGAAAACTAGAATACCATCATAAATACCATACGAAAATACAGTGCAAAGTCGCTGTTTTAAACCAAAAACAGTGTCAAAGTTTTTTTTTTTTCCTCATTATGCACTATATGCTGCAGGATTTTTTTTATACTACGCACACTGACCACATAGACCCATTCTTTCATATGTAGGCCTACCAGCTTTCTCTTACTAGATTTGAGGGCGCTAGAATTTAGGCGTACTAGTACGTCAAAAACCCTGGTGCATAAGCCGTACTAGTACGTCAGAAACCCTGAAAGGGTTAACCACAGAATTGATGAGGGAAAAAAGGCGAGTGGTGCATTGAGGTATATGTGGAGACAAAAAATGTTATCATTGCAGGCAAAGAAGGCAATGTATGAAAGTATAGTGATACCAACACTCACATGGGTGTGAAGCTTGGGTTGTGAATGCTGCAGTGAGGAGGCAGATGGAGGCAGTGGAGATGCCCTCTCTAAGGGCAATGTATGGTGTAAATATTATGCAGAGAATTCGATGTGTGAAAATTAGACGGTGTGGAGTTAATAAAAGTATTAGTCAGCGGGTTGAAGAGGGGTTGTTGAGGTGGTTTGGTCATTTAGAGAGAATGGGTCAAAGTAGAATGACATGGAGAGTGTATAAATGTGTAGGGGAAGGAAGGTGGGGTAGGGGTCATCCTTGAAAAGGTTGGAGGGAGGGGGTAAAGGAGGTTTTGTGGGTGAGGGGCTTGGACTTCCAACAAGCATGCGTGAGCGTGTTAGATAGGAGTGAATGGAGACAAATGGGTTTTGGGACCTGACAAGCTGTTGGAATGTGAGCAGGGTAATATTTAGTGAAGGGATTCAGGGAAACTGGTTACATATTTTTATATAGCCGGACTTGAGTTCTGGAAATGGAAAGTACAATGCCTGCACTTTAAAAGAGGGGTTTGGGATATTGGCAGTTTGGAGGGATGTGTAATAGGATGGTATATATATAATTGGGGGCCTGATATTATATTCTATATGGAGTTCATTGTATTATTTTAGGTCACTTTTTATATTGTATCTTTATATATGCTTCTAAACTGTTGTATCTGGGTGCCTCTGCAAAAACAGTGATTATGTATGAGTGAGGTGAAAGTGTTGAATGATGATGAAAGTATTTTCATTTTGGGGATTTTCTTTCTTTTTGGGTCACCCTGCCTAGGTGCGAGACAACCGACTTGTTGAAGAAAAAAAAAAAATCTACATCTGGGGTTTGAAAGTCAAAGATGCAAAACTGTTTTAGGTCTCTTTTGCTGGTTGTTCAGACTTGGATGACTAATAGAAAATTAGCACTCAATGAAGGTAAGGCAGAGATTTTAATTATCAGGGAAAATCTCAGCAGAATACAAATTGGACATTTTAGTATTTTTGATTGATTGAGGCATTGTTAGTTTACAGCTTGTGGGATCAATGAAAGTTATGGGTGTGTACATGGATTCTTCATTATCATTTGTTGAGTGAGCATATCAACCCAATACATGGGTAAGTGTTGCAGTTTCCATATACTTACTCTCTTTACAGTCAGACAGTATCTTGATATGCTCAGTGTCTTGGTCCTTATCCATGAGTGTGTTTCCTTTCGAATTGAATTTTGCAATTGTTTGTGGGTCTGCCTAATTATTTGCTTAAAAGACTTTGGTCTATAATGAAGCGTTCAGCTAGACTGGTATTTTTACTCCCACCTGGAGTTCCCACATGTTCCTACTTGTATCAGTTACATTGGCTCCCTGTCATGGCAAAGAACTGAATTTTAACTGTTTATCAACATGTAAAGCTATTAAGTTTAAAGAGACCAAGCCTTTTACTGATGTCACATCTTTTACATCAAGCTTTGGAATGTTTCTGGGAATTGCAGAAAGAGTCTTGTCTCACATAGCTCCGAGACTGTGTAACAGGTTTCCTGTGTCTGATAGTCAGGAATCTGTTCATGCTTTGAAGTCTAAGTTGAAAGCAGCTCAGTTTTCCAGAAATTATAATCCTGATGATCATATTATCACTCTTGAATGCAAAATTTAGCATTTCTTTTTTTTTTTAACTTTGTTCTGTTTATACACAACCCACACATAGGAGAATTAAACGTTTGACATTTTGGGCCAACTTGGACAATTGCCTAGTCACACGTAACTTTCATTTTATATGCAGTTTATTTTTACAGTATATTGTTCCAGTAATGGTATTGTGCAAACCATACCCCGGCCGGGATTGAACCCGCGGTCAGAGAGTCTCAAAACTCCAGCCCGTCGCGTTAGCCACTAGACCAGCTAGCCACAATAAGATTCGTCCAACTAGGTATATTTCTACACCATAGGAAGGTTAGCACAGGCACCACTGTGACCACAAATGCAAGTTTTTAGTGGCTAACACGACTGGCTGGAGTTTTGAGACTCTCTGACCGCGGGTTCAATCCCGGCCGGGGTATGGTTTGTTTGCAATCGTGTCATTACGATTTCGTGAGTCATGTTGATGGCAGTGAAGGGACTTGAGCTAGAGTTCGTCACGGCCACGCTAGCTGGAGATTCGTCTGTAAAAACATGCATTTGTGGTCACAGTGGTGCCTGTGCTAACCTTCCTCTGGTGTAGAAATATACCTAGTTGGACGAATCTTATTGTGGGTAGCTGGTCTAGTGGCTAACGCGACGGGCTGGAGTTTTGAGACTCTCTGACCGCGGGTTCAATCCCAGCCGGGGTATGGTTTGTTTGCAATCGTGTCATTACGATTTCGTGAGTCAATGGTATTGTGCCTTTTTATTCCTTGTTGTATTTTTGGTTTGATATGCAAGCACTTGTGAATTTCTCAAAAGAACACGTGCTCATGAATTATAAAATACCAAATTACAGTATTATAATTTTTTTAACACCAGCTGCCTCCTACATAGGCAGGGTTACCCAAAAAAAGAATTATTATTTTTATTATTGTATTATCATTATTATTACTATTGTTTGTAAAATTATTACAATTTTTTACAAGGATAGTGAAGTTCAGGTTAGAGTATGTAGGAGAGTAGATTATTTCCCAGTAAAAGCAGGCCTCAAACAGGGATGTGTGATGTCACTGTGACTGTTCAGTACATTTCAAGATGGGGTTGTAAGAGAAGCGAGTGCTCGGGTGTTGGCGAATGGTGTGGGATTAAGAGATAAAGACTCTAACATAGAGTGGAAGTTGCTACAGTTGCTTTTTACTGATGACAATGTGCTTCTTGGAGATTCTAAAGAAAAGTTGCAGAGGCTGGTGGATGAGTTTCGAAGGGTATGTAAAAAATGGAATTCAAAGTGCACATTGGAAAGAGTAAGGTGATGAGAATAAAAAAATTTAGGTCATGAAAGATTGGATATCAGATTGTAGGGAGGAAGTATGGAGGAAGTGAATGTATTCAGATATTTGGGAGTGGACTTGTGAGCAGATGAGCGTGTTAGATAGGAGTGGAGACAAATAGTTTTTATGACTTGACATGCTGTTGGAGTATGAGTAGATTAACATTTTGTAAAGGGATTCAGGGAAACTGGTTAGCCAGACTTGAGTTCCGGAGGTGGGAAGTACAGTGCCTGTGCTCTGAAGAAGGGATGGAGATATGCTAGTTATGGAACTGGAGTGTAGGCATGCCTCTGGAAAGACACTGATGGAGTGAGTGATGATGAAAGTGTTTCTTCTTTTTCAGGTCACCCTGTCTTGGTGGTAAGTGGGCCAATGTGTTAATAAAAAAATAATTATTATTGTTATTTTTGTTTTTACTGTATTATTATTATTTTAACACACTGGCTGTCTTCCACTGAAAAAAGGAACACTTTCACCATCATTCACACTATCCCTCTTGCCAGAGGGGCACAGATGCGATAGTTCAGATGCCCCTCCAAACTGCAAATGTCCCCACCCCTAATTCAGAGTGTAGGCACTGCACTTCCCAACTCCAGGACTCAAATATGGCTAACCAGTTTCCCTGAATCCCTTCACAAAGTGTTACTTTGCTCATACTCCAACAGCTTGTCAAGTCCCAAAAACCATTTGCCTCCACTCCTATCTAATATATGTGTCTGCTGGATGTCCAAGCCCCTCACATATGAAACCTCCTTTATCCTCTACCCTCCAGCCTTTCCTAGGGTGACCCCTTCCCTGCCTTCCTTCCACTATAGATGTATACATGTGTGTCCTCCAAGTCATCATATTTTTCCCATCCTCTCTAAAAGTTTAGACTACCTCAACAGTCACTCCTCAGCCCTCTGGCTAATACTTTTAGTAACCTGCACCACTTCCTTATCTCCTAGCTAAGAATTCTCTGCATAATTTTGCACCACACATTGCCCCCACTTATTTTTAGTAACTCAAAGAGCAGGAGGGGTTACTAGCCCCCTTTCATCTAGCATTTTATTTGCCTTATATGACACTCATGGCTTATTGAGGAAAGATTTTTTTATTTCACTTTGCCATGTATATGAAAAGAAGTAAATAAGAACAAGATATGTTAAGAAAATAGAAGAAAACTCAGATGGGTGTGTATTCATATATGTGTACATGCATATGTAGTGTGACTTAAGTAGAAGTAGCACATTGTACCTGTTATCTTGCATGCTTATGGGACAGAAAGAAAAGCCACCAGTATTCCTACTGGTGTGTACAGCAACTATAGGTTTCCATTTCACACACATTTGGCAAAATGGTAGCACTTTCCTTGGTGGTTGATGTCTACAACCCTATTATTTATTATTATTATTATTTTATTTTTATTTTTTATCAACACGTTAGCCGTCTCCCACTGAGCCAGGGCGACACAAAAAAGAAACACATTCACCATCATTCAACACCTTCACCATCATTCACATTATTATTATTATTTTTTTTTTTTAACAAGTCGACCGTCTCCCACCGAGGCAGGGTGACCCAAAAAAAAGAAAGAAATTTCCTAAAAAGAAAATACTTTCATCATCATTCAACTCTCACCTCACTCGCACATTATCACTGTTTTAGCAGAGGTGCCCAGAATACAACAGTTTAGAAGTACATATGTATAAAGATACACAATATACCCCTCCAAACTGCCAATATCCCGAACCCCTCATTTAGAGTGCAGACATTGTACTTCCCATTTCCAGGACTCAAGTCCGGCTATATAAAAATAATTGGTTTCCCTGAATCCCTTCACTAAATATTACCCTGCTCTCACACCAACAGATCGTCAGGTCCCAAATACCATTCGTCTCCATTCACTCCTATCGAACACGCTCACGCACGCCTGCTGGAAGTCTAAGCCCCTCGCCCACAAAACCTCCCTTACCCCTTCCAACCTTTTTGAGGATGACCCCTACCCCGCCTTCCTTCCCCTACACATTTATACGCTCTCCATGTCATTCTACTTTGATCCATTCTCTCTAAATGACCAAACCACCTCAACAATCCCTCTTCGGCCCTCTGACTAATACTTTTATTAACTCCACACCTTCTCCTAATTTCCACACTCCGAATTTTCTGCATAATACACCACACATTGCCCTTAGACAGGACATCTCCACTGCCTCCAACCGCCTCCTCGCTGCTGCATTTACAACCCAAGCTTCACAAGCTTCACACCCATATAAGAGTGTTGGTACTACTATACTTTCATACATTCCCTTCTTTGCCTCCATAGATAACGTTTTTTGTCTCCACATACACCTCAACACACCACTCACCCTTTTTCCATCATCAATTCTATGATTAACTTCATCCTTCATAAATCCATCCGCCGACACGTCAACTCCCAAGTATCTGAAAACATTCACTTCTTCCATACTCCTCCTCCCCAATTTGATATCCAATTTTCTCTATCTAAATCATTTGATACCCTCATCACCTTACTCTTTTCTATATTCACTTTCAACTTTCTACCTTTACACACTCTCCCAAACTCGTCCACTAACCTTCGCAATTTTTCTTTAGAATCTCCCATAAGCACAGTATCATCAGCAAAAAGCAACTGTGTCACTTCCCATTTTGTATTTGATTTCCCATAATTTAATCCCACCCCTCTCCCAAACACCCTAGCATTTACTTCTTTTACAACCCCATCTATAAATATATTAAACAACAAAAAAAGGCACAATACCATGACTGGAACGATACACAAATAACCCGCACATAAAAGAGAGAAGCTTACGACGACGTTTCGGTCTGACTTGGACCATTTACAAAGTCACACAGTGTGACTTTGTAAATTGTCCAAGTCGGACCGAAACGTCATCGTAAGCTTCTCTCTTTTATGTGCGGGTTATTTGTGTATATTAAACAACCATGGTGACATTACGCATCCCTGTCTAAGACCTACTTTTACTGGGAAATAGTCTCCCTCTCTTCTACACACCCTAACCTGAGCCTCGCTATCCTCATAAAAACTCTTTACAGCATTTAGTAACTTACCACCTATTCCATACACTTGCAACATCTGCCACATTGCTCCCCTATCCACTCTATCATTTTTTTTTTTATTATCACACTGGCCGATTCCCACCAAGGCAGGGTGGCCCGAAAAAGAAAAACTTTCACCATCATTCACTCCATCACTGTCTTGCCAGAAGGGTGCTTTACATTACAGTTTTTAAACTGCAACATTAACACCCCTCCGTCAGAGTGCAGTCACTGTACTTCCCATCTCCAGGACTCAAGTCCGGCCCGCCGGTTTCCCTGAACCCCTTCATAAATGTTACTTTGCTCACACTCCAACAGCACGTCAAGTATTAAAAACCATTTGTCTCCATTCACTCCTATCAAGCACGCTCACGCATGCCTGCTGGAAGTCCAAGCCCCTCGCACACAAAACCTCCATTACCCCCTCCCTCCAACCTTTCCTAGGCCGACCCCTACCTCGCCTTCCTTCCACTACAGACTGATACACTCTTGAAGTCATTCTGTTTCGCTCCATTCTCTCTACATGTCCGAACCACCTCAACAACCCTTCCTCAGCCCTGTGGACAACGGTTTTAGTAATCCCGCACCTCCTCCTAACTTCCAAACTACGAATTCTCTGCATTATATTCACACCACACATTGCCCTCAGACATGACATCTCCACTGCCTCCAGCCTTCTCCTCGCTGCAACATTCATCACCCATGCTTCACACCCATATAAGAGCATTGGTAAAACTATACTCTCATACATTCCCCTCTTTGCCTCCAAGGACAAAGTTCTTTGTCTCCACAGACTCCTAAGTGCACCACTCACCCTTTTCTCCCTCATCAATTCTATGATTCACCTCATCTTTCATAGACCCATCCGCTGACACATCCACTCCCAAATATCTGAATACATTCACCTCCTCCATACTCTCTCCCTCCAATCTGATATCCAATCTTTCATCACCTAATCGTTTTGTTATCCTCATAACCTTACTCTTTCCTGTATTCACTTTTAATTTTCTTCTTTTGCATACCCTACCAAATTCATCCACCAATCTCTGCAACTTCTCTTCAGAATCTCCGAATAGCAGTGTCATCAGCAAAGAGCAACTGTGACAACTCCCACTTTATGTGTGATTCTTTATCTTTTAACTCCACGCCTCTTGCCAAGACCCTCGCATTTACTTCTCTTACAACCCCATCTATAAATATATTAAACAACCATGGTGACATCACACATCCTTGTCTAAGGCCTACTTTTACTGTGAAATAATTTCCCTCTTTCCTACATACTCTAACTTGAGCCTCACTATCCTCGTAAAAACTCTTCACTGTTTTCAGCAACCTACCTCCTATACGTATACATACACCTGGAGTTTTACCTGGAGAGAGTTCCGGGGGTCAACGCCCCCGCGGCCCGGTCTGTGACCAGGCCTCCTGCAACATCTGCCACATTGCCCCCCTATCCACCCTGTCATGTGCCTTTTCTAAATCCATAAATGCTACAAAGACCTCTTTAGCCTTATCTAAATACTGTTCACTTATATGTTTCACTGTAAACACCTGGTCCACACACCCCCTACCTTTCCTAAAGCCTCCTTGTTCATCTGCTATCCTATTCTTCGTCTTACTCTTAATTCTTTCAATAATAACTCTACCAAACACTTTACCAGGTATACTCAACAGACTTATCCCCTATAATTTTTGCATTCTCTTTTGTCCCCTTTGCCTTTATACAAAGAAACTATGCATGCTCTCTGCCAATCCCTAGGTACCTTACCCTCATCCATACATTTATTAAATAATTGCACCAACCACTCCAAAACTATATCCCCACCTGCTTTTAACATTTCTATCTTTATCCCATCAATCCCGGCTGCCTTACCCCCTTTCATTTTACCTACTGCCTCACGAACTTCCCCCACACTCAGAACTGGCTCTTCCTCACTCCTACAAGATGTTATTCCTCCTTGCCCTATACACGAAATCACAGCTTCCCTATCTTCATCATCATTTAACAATTCCTCAAAATATTCCCTCCATCTTCCCAATACCTCTAACCCTCCATTTAATAACTCTCCTCTCCTATTTTTAACTGACAAATCCATTTGTTCTCTAGGCTTCCTTAACTTGTTAATCTCACTCCAAAACTTTTTCTTATTTTCAACAAAATTTGTTGATAACATCTCACCCACTCTCTCATTTGCTCTCTTTTTACATTGCTTCACCACTCTCTTAACCTCTCTCTTTGCTAACTTTTTCTCCCTTACTACTCTCTTTACATCATCATTCCACCAATCGCTCCTCTTTCCTCCCACACCCACTTTCCTGTAACCACAAACTTCTGCTGAACACTCTAACATTACATTTTTAAACCTACCCCATACCTCTTCGACCCCATTGCCTATGCTCTCATTAGTCCATCTATCCTCCAATAGCTGTTTATATCTTACCCTAACTGCCTCCTCTTTTAGTTTATAAACTTTCACCTCTCTCTTCCCTGATGCTTCTATTCTCCTTGTATCCCATCTACCTTTTACTCTCAGTGTAGCTACAACTAGAAAGTGATCTGATATATCTGTGGCCCCTCTATAAACATGTACATCCTGAAGTCTACTCAACAGTCTTTTATCTTCCAATACATAATCCAACAAACTACTGTCATTTTGCCCTACATATCTTGTATACTTATTTATCCTCTTTTTCTTAAAATATGTATTACCTATAACTAAACCCCTTTCTATTCAAAGTTCAATCAAAGGGCTCCCATTATCATTTACACCTGGCACCCCAAACTTACCTACCACACCCTCTCTAAAAGTTTCTCCTACTTTAGCATTCAGGTCCCCTACCACAATTACTCTCTCACTTGGTTCAAAGGCTCCTATACATTCACTTAACATCTCCCAAAATCTCTCTGTCTTCTCTACATTCCTCTCTTCTCCAGGTTCATACACACTTATTATGACCCACTTTTCACATCCAACCTTTACTTTAATCCACATAATTCTTGAATTTACACATTCATATTCTCTTTTCTCCTTCCATAACTGATCCTTCAACATTACTGCTACCCCTTCCTTTGCTCTAACTCTCTCAGATACTCCAGATTTAATCCCATTTATTCCCCCCACTGAAACTCCCCTACCCCATTCAGCTTTGTTTCGCTTAGGGCCAGGACATCCAACTTCTTTTCATTCATAATATCAGCAATCATCTGTTTCTTGTCATCCACACTACATCCACGCACATTCAAGCATCCCAGTTTTATAAAGTTTTTCTTCTTCTCTTTTTTAGTAAGTGTTTACAGAAGAAGGGGTTACTAGCTCATTGCTCCCGGCATTTTAGTCGCCTCATACGACATGCATAGCTTACGGAGGAAAGATTCTTTTCCACTTCCCCATGGACAATAGGAGAAATAAAGAAGAACAAGTGCTATTTAGAAAAAGGAGACAAACCCAGATTTTTTTTTTATTATTATCACACCGGCCGATTCCCACCAAGGCAGGGTGGCCCGAAAAAGAAAAACTTTCACCATCATTCACTCCATCACTGTCTTGCCAGAAGGGTGCTTTACACTACAGTTTTTAAACTGCAACATTAACACCCCTCCTTCAGAGTGCAGGCACTGTACTTCCCATCTCCAGGACTCAAGTCCGGCCTGCCGGTTTCCCTGAATCCCTTCATAAATGTTACTTTGCTCACACTCCAACAGCACGTCAAGTATTAAAAACCATTTGTCTCCATTCACTCCTATCAAACACGCTCACGCATGCCTGCTGGAAGTCCAAGCCCCTCGCACACAAAACCTCCTTTACCCCCTCCCTCCAACCCTTCCTAGGCCGACCCCTACCCCGCCTTCCTTCCACTACAGACTGATACACTCTTGAAGTCATTCTGTTTCGCTCCATTCTCTCTACATGTCCGAACCACCTCAACAACCCTTCCTCAGCCCTCTGGACAACAGTTTTGGTAATCCCGCACCTCCTCCTAACTTCCAAACTACGAATTCTCTGCATTATATTCACACCACACATTGCCCTCAGACATGACATCTCCACTGCCTCCAGCCTTCTCCTCGCTGCAACATTCATCACCCACGCTTCACACCCATATAAGAGCGTTGGTAAAACTATACTCTCATACATTCCCCTCTTTGCCTCCAAGGACAAAGTTCTTTGTCTCCACAGACTCCTAAGTGCACCACTCACTCTTTTTCCCTCATCAATTCTATGATTCACCTCATCTTTCATAGACCCATCCGCTGACACGTCCACTCCCAAATATCTGAATACGTTCACCTCCTCCATACTCTCTCCCTCCAATCTGATATTCAATCTTTCATCACCTAATCTTTTTGTTATCCTCATAACCTTACTCTTTCCTGTATTCACCTTTAATTTTCTTCTTTTGCACACCCTACCAAATTCATCCACCAATCTCTGCAACTTCTCTTCAGAATCTCCCAAGAGCACAGTGTCATCAGCAAAGAGCAGCTGTGACAACTCCCACTTTGTGTGTGATTCTTTATCTTTTAACTCCACGCCTCTTGCCAAGACCCTCGCATTTACTTCTCTTACAACCCCATCTATAAATATATTAAACAACCACGGTGACATCACACATCCTTGTCTAAGGCCTACTTTTACTGGGAAAAAATTTCCCTCTTTCCTACATACTCTAACTTGAGCCTCACTATCCTCATAAAAACTCTTCACTGCTTTCAGTAACCTACCTCCTACACCATACACTTGCAACATCTGCCACATTGCCCCCCTATCCACCCTGTCATACGCCTTTTCCAAATCCATAAATGCCACAAAGACCTCTTTAGCCTTATCTAAATACTGTTCACTTATATGTTTCACTGTAAACACCTGGTCCACACACCCCCTACCTTTCCTAAAGCCTCCTTGTTCATCTGCTATCCTATTCTCCGTCTTACTCTTAATTCTTTCAATTATAACTCTACCATACACTTTACCAGGTACACTCAACAGACTTATCCCCCTATAATTTTTGCACTCTCTTTTATCCCCTTTGCCTTTATACAAAGGAACTATGCATGCTCTCTGCCAATCCCTAGGTACCTTACCCTCTTCCATACATTTATTAAATAATTGCACCAACCACTCCAAAACTATATCCCCACCTACTTTTAACATTTCTATCTTTATCCCATCAATCCCGGGTGCCTTACCCCCTTTCATTTTACCTACTGCCTCACGAACTTCCCCCACACTCACAACTGGCTCTTCCTCACTCCTACAAGATGTTATTCCTCCTTGCCCTATACACGAAATCACAGCTTCCCTATCTTCATCAACATTTAACAATTCCTCAAAATATTCCTTCCATCTTCCCAATACCTCTAACTCTCCATTTAATAACTCTCCTCTCCTATTTTTAACTGACAAATCCATTTGTTCTCTAGGCTTTCTTAACTTGTTAATCTCACTCCAAAACTTTTTCTTATTTTCAACAAAATTTGTTGATAACATCTCACCCACTCTCTCATTTGCTCTCTTTTTACATTGCTTCACCACTCTCTTAACTTCTCTCTTTTTCTCCATATACTCTTCCCTCCTTGCATCACTTCTACTTTGTAAAAACTTCTCATATGCTAACTTTTTCTCCCTTACTACTCTCTTTACATCATCATTCCACCAATCGCTCCTCTTCCCTCCTGCACCCACTTTCCTGTAACCACAAACTTCTGCTGAACACTCTAACACTACATTTTTAAACCTACCCCATACCTCTTCGACCCCATTGCCTATGCTCTCATTAGCCCATCTATCCTCCAATAGCTGTTTATATCTTACCCTAACTGCCTCCTCTTTTAGTTTATAAACCTTCACCTCTCTCTTCCCTGATGCTTCTATTCTCCTTGTATCCCATCTACCTTTTACTCTCAGTGTAGCTACAACTAGAAAGTGATCTGATATATCTGTGGCCCCTCTATAAACATGTACATCCTGAAGTCTACTCAACAGTCTTTTATCTACCAATACATAATCCAACAAACTACTGTCATTTCGCCCTACATCATATCGTGTATACTTATTTATCCTCTTTTTCTTAAAATATGTATTACCTATAACTAAACCCCTTTCTATACAAAGTTCAATCAAAGGGCTCCCATTATCATTTACACCTGGCACCCCAAACTTACCTACCACACCCTCTCTAAAAGTTTCTCCTACTTTAGCATTCAGATCCCCCACCACAATTACTCTCTCACTTGGTTCAAAGGCTCCTATACATTCACTTAACATCTCCCAAAATCTCTCTCTCTCCTCTGCATTCCTCTCTTCTCCAGGTGCATACACGCTTATTATGACCCACTTCTCGCATCCAACCTTTACTTTAATCCACATAATTCTTGAATTTACACATTCATATTCTCTTTTCTCCTTCCATAACTGATCATTTAACATTACTGCTACCCCTTCCTTTGCTCTAACTCTCTCAGATACTCCAGATTTAATCCCATTTATTTCCCCCCACTGAAACTCTCCTACCCCCTTCAGCTTTGTTTCGCTTAGGGCCAGGACATCCAACTTCTTTTCATTCATAACATCAGCAATCATCTGTTTCTTGTCATCCGCACTGCATCCACGCACATTTAAGCAACCCAGTTTTATAAAGTTTTTCTTCTTCTCTTTTTTAGTAATTGTATACAGGAGAAGGGGTTACTAGCCCATTGCTCCCGGCATTTTAGTCGCCTCATACGACACGCATGAGGCGACTAAAATGCCGGGAGCAATGGGCTAGTAACCCCAGATGTATGTATATATATATGCATGTGCGTGTCTGTGAAGTGTGACCAAAGTGTAAATAGGAGTAGCAAGATATCCCTGTTATCTAGCATGTTTATGAGACAGAAAAAGAAACCAGCAATCCTACCATCATGCAAAACAGTTACAGATTTCTGTTTCACAGTCATGTGGCAGGACGGTAGTACTTCCCTGGGTGGTTGCTGTCTACCAACCTACTACCTATGATATGCCTTTTCTAAATCCATAAATGCAATAAAAACTTCCCTACCTTTATCTAAATACTGTTCACATATATGCTTCAATGTAAACACTTGATCTACACATCCCCTACCCACTCTGAAACCTCCTTGCTCATCCGCAATCCTACATTCTGTCTTACCTCTAATTCTTTCAATTATAACCGTACCGTACACTTTTCCTGGTATACTCAGTAAACTTATTCCTCTATAATTTTTACAATCTCTTCTGTCCCCCTTCCCTTTATATAAAGGGACTGTACATACTCTCTGCCAATCCCTAGGTACCTTCCCCTCTTTCATACATTTATTAACCCTTTCAGGGTCCGTCCCGTAGATCTATGGCTTTTCGGTGAGTGTCCAAACTGTAGATCTACGCCAAAATTCTAGCGCCGTCAAATTTAGCGCAAAAGCGCTCATAGGCCTACATGTGAGAGAATGGGTCTGCGCCGTGGGTGTGCGCCGTAAACAAAAAATCTAGGCGCCTGCATAGCATTGTGGGAACGCCGGCTCAGTCACCCTTGTTCACCATGCCTCGTCGCAAGTCAGCTCTCACTCCCCGGAAAATTGGGACTCTCCTTTTCCTGTCTGATAGTTCTGACACTGATGGAAGTGCAAATGAAGACGAATTCTACGGCTTTGATAAGTTAGTGACCGAAAATAATGACCAGGATATCGATAATAGTGCAGAAAACCCCGACGATCCTCGACCTTCTACCTCTGGTGTGGGCACTCGTGACTCACGGTCGGGTGTTCCTAAATGTAAGAGAAAACTAATATTTTCACGTGGCCAGGCCTCTGACTTCAGTAATGACGATGATTCTGACGTGGATTGTGATTTTATTGCGCTCGACGATCATTCAAGTAGTGATAGTGAGGAATCATATTCACCAGTGAAGCGTCGGTATGTTCGCCGCCGCATGCGCTCGGGTAGTGTACCCTATGCTGTGCCCAGGGGACGGAGTACATCCCGGAGTACATCCCGGAGTACATCCCGTGGCCCTACACCCATTTTAGGTAGTGATAGTGAGGATGATGTGGCTACACTTGGCATGGATGGGCCACAGGCATCAGTGGATGGTGTTAGTGGTGCTGGTGGTGGTAGTGGCACTGCCATGCGTGACTCACCGTGCCACGTGGGGACCCACGCTGCTGACTCGTCAGTTCAAGGACAAAGCTGAGCGTCAGCCACCAGCCCGCCACAACCACAACCACCCGTACAACCAGCCTATGATGTCCAGTATCCACCACAAAACCGTATGTTGGATTGGCAGCAAAATCCCAATTTTGTTCGCAAGCCTCACCACTTTGATGACTCTCAAAGTGGAATTCTACCTACCTGTCCCCTTGGAACCACGGCCAATGAACTGGAATTTTTTGAATTATTCTTTGACCAGCCATTGATGGAAATTATTGCCAGGGAAAGTAATAAGTATTTTCAGTACACCATGGCAAATACGATCTTATCACCACAGTCAAGACTACACAGGTGGAAAGAGACGACTGTTGCAGAAATGTATTTGCTTTTTGCAACAATAATGCTTATGCCTCACGTCTATAAGCATAATATAAAAGCATACTGGTCCACAGATCGGCTAATTTCTACCCCATCCTTCAGTGAAATAATACCAGTGAACAGGTTTATCTTACTGTTACGTATGTTGCACTTCTCTGACAAAACCAGGCCTGACAGAAGTGACAGGTTATACAAGATTAGAAATGTTTTCATGTGTCTCAAACAAAAGTTCAGGATATACTTTTATCCATTCAAGAATCTTGTAATTGATGAGTCTTTGATTTTGTTCAAAGGTAGACTGTCATTCAAGCAGTACCGAGCAAGAGGAACCGCTTTGGTATAAAATTGTTTGTACTCTGTGATTGTGACAGTGGCCTGGTGTTGGATATTGTTGTATACATGGGTAGTAAAACATTGAAAGATACCAAGATGTTATTGGGTATCTCAGGTGACGTAGTGAGAAACATGATGGCACCTTATCTTGGTAAGGGCCATACATTATATACTGATAACTGGTACACAAGCCCATTACTCAGTGATTTCATGCGAGTGAACAAGACAGATGTGTGTGGCACAGTGCGTTCTAATCGTAAACATATGCCCAGGCTCAACGCAGGTGTTCGTGGTGATGACGTGCAGGTGTTTACTGCCAATGACATCATGGCATTACGGTGGCATGACAAACGAGATGTCACATTGTTGACAACCATTCACCATAATGGAATGCAAGACAGTGGCAAAGTTGATCGAGTGACTAATGAACGTATTCGAAAACCAGTGTCAGTGATTGATTATACACAAAACATGCGCTTGGTTGACAAGTGTGACATGCAGATTGGTTTTGTTGACTGTGTTCGTAAGAGTTACAAGTGGTACATGAAACTTTTCTTCCATCTCATGGACATTTCAATGCTGAATGCATATAATATGTACCAAATAAAGAATGGTAACAGACCACCGTATGGTGAATTTTGTTTGTCTGTTGTCAGACAACTCATAATGAAGTACCAGGTAACAACACCTGCAATACAACATGGTCCTCGAATTCATCACGATATACCCAAGCGTTTGAGGAGAGAAGGTGATCATTTCATAATACAGCTTCCTTCAACTCAAAAGAAATTTGCTCAGAAGAGATGCATTGTCTGTGCACAAACAAAACGACGGCAACAAAGACGCAAAGACACTCGGTTTATGTGTGAGGAATGTAAGGTGCCTCTGTGCATGGTGCCTTGTTTCAAGGAGTTCCACAAGCTCCAGCAGTTCTAAAACCATGTCCAGTGATTGTAAATATGTAAATATATGATAGAACATTAGTATTATACAATATTTGTGCATGTTTATTGTAATAAACAACAGTGGTAAACAATAATATGATAATAACTTTAGTGCGGTTATTGTGTTCAATACAGTGAGTTTATATATATCAATTATATACAGTATTGGTCTCTCAGGCCCCAAATGTTAGTAGGAATAGAAAAAAATTGGAAAAGAAAAGAAAAAACAACTAAAACAACAAAATAATATAATACGCGTATGTGGAATTCGTCGATGTTGCCACCACCACATCATTTTCTATAAACTTCTTGGCACTGTATCTCGGTAAGTACTGATCAGATTCTAATTTTTTTTGTTTTATTACCTTCACAAAAATATGCTCTTTAATTCTGTAAGAAAAAATAATTTTTTTTTTTTTCAAAATTTCTTGGACACTGGTGCGTGACTTCAGATTTTGGCCTTGGACCCTGAAAGGGTTAAACAAAAATACCAACCACTCCAACACTATATATCCTCCTGCTTTTAACATTTCTGTCATGATCCCGTCAGTTTCAGCTGCTTTACCCCCTTTCATTCTACATAATGCCTCACGCACCTCCCCCACACTCACATCCTGTTCTTCTTCACTTCTAAAAGATGGTATACCTCCCTGGCCAGTGCATGAAATTACCTCCTCCCTTTCTGCGTCGACATTTAAAAGTTCCTCAAAATATTCTTGCCATCTATCCAAAACCTCCTTTTCCCCATCTACTAACTCCCCTACTCTGTTTTTAACTGACAAATCCATTTGTTCTCTAGGCTTTCTTAACTTGTTTAACTCATTCCAAAAATTTTTCTTATTTTCATAAAAGTTTTTTAAAATTATTATTATTATTATTATTATTAAAATTATTATTATTATTTTTAACACTGGCTGTCTGCCACTGAGGTAGGGTAACCTGAAGAAGAAAAACTAAAACCATCATTCACACTATCAGTGTCTTGCCAGAGGCTCATTGATATGACAGTTCAGATGTCTCTCCAAACACAATATATCCCCACCCATCCTTCAGAGTGGGGCAGGCACTGTACTTTCCACCTCCAGGACTCAAGTCTGGCTAACCTGTGTCCCTGAATCCCTTCATAAAATGTTACCCTACCCACACTCCAACAGCTCATCAGGTCTTGAAAACCATTTGCTTTCACTCACTCCTATCTAACATTCTCACACATGCCTGCTGGATGTCCAAGCCCCTTGCATACAAAACCCCCTTTACCCCCTCCCTCCATCCATTCCTAAAATGACCCCTACACCAACATTGTGGTGTGCATGTGTTAGTTGGTATTTCTGCAAACCACATTTAGCCAGTTATCTTTCCATGGTGCATGGAAGTGCCACACCTGCTTGGATATGGTGCTTAAATTATGTAGAACTACTGTATCAAAGCACTTTAATGAAGTATTTACAAGTGTACGTATCTGTTAACCCCTTCAGGGTCCTGACCCCCAATCTGAAACTTGTCCACAGGGTCCAAGAATTTTCAGAAAGAAATTTGCTATTTTTTCTTATGAAATGGTAAAGAATCTTTTCCTAAAAGTAATGAAATAAAAAGAATGAAATTTGATGGAAAATTTACAAAATTACGCTATCGTGAATTTTGCTCTGTCAGCGATATTCATGCATTGGCTATTTTGCCCACTTTGAGTCCTATTTAAGTTAATTACATTGTTCCAGTTGACTAAATTATTAGCTATTTTGCTAGTATGCCTTCCATTTTATCGATCAAGCACAAGAAGCCGCCCAATCAACTACAGTAGAACCCCGAGTTTCGAACGCATTGACTATCAAACGCTTTGAGTTTCGACCGCTTTTTTCGCACCAATCTTGTCCCGAGTATTGAACGTTTCCCGTGTTTTGAACCACATACCAGACCTATCCTCCTTCCCCGTGTCTTCCCGCGCCTCCCCACGCAGGCATCGTGAGTCAGTCTGGCTTTGTTTCTCGAGTGAACATTACATTATATACTATGCATTTAAAGTACCCTATAGTGATAAAATGTATGTACAATACACTCATTACTTACCTTAAAATATTTGTAGTCTTAATGGTCTTAATATAGGGTACAAGTTGAATAGTAAGGTAGATAAGTATCAAAGTGTGGTAGGTATGTAACCCCTATGTTTGCGAGTTTTGTAAACAAACCAGTTGTTGTTGATACCAGCCTAGACACGAATGGTTTTTGTTCACTTCGTCAAGCCGACTGGAAAAACATCTCATATTTATGTTAATTTATATGTTTATATGTTACATAGCATGTTTATTATAAAATTTTGAAAAAAAATATCATAGATGGATTAAACAAAATGTCCATATGAACATTTTATACGACATTTAATGCGCCTCAGAGTGATTATTATTGTGTTATTATTATTATTCTTATTATTAATATGGTGTCTTCATGACTAATAACACTCTTAATGATTTTAATGTGTTCCTGCATGCCAGCACAAGTGCAAGTTGCAGACTTTAAAGCCTATCTTCTGCAAGGTATGTAAATGGTGGACGTACACCATTTCATTTCTACATTATGGTTTTCTTCTGAAAGAAGTGGTCTTATGCAGTTAGCATTACAAACTCCATTTTCTCTTATACTAACACGTCTGCAGGAGGAAAGAATGGGAAGACATTTTCATAGCTGGAGCAAGAATGCCCGCAACTGTGTCCTCCCTCACCACCACATATGTAATGACATATATATTTTATTCATTCTAGAGTGTATATCAGGTTTTTATGTTACTTATATTGTTTATTATGTCATATTAGATGAATTGTGATAGATAAATAAGCCATACAGTTGATGATTGTCATATTGAAGTACTATTTTGTCATGCCTCCTGACAGCAGGAACGAATTACTGATTAGATTTACATTATTTCTTATGGGGAATACTGCTTCGAGTTTCGAACGTTTCGACTTAGAACTAGCTCCTGGAATGGATTAAGTTCAAAACTCGGGGTACCACTATATTTCAACTACCCAATAAAGTGATGAGAAATTGGTAATTTGGCCAATTTCACATAAAATTTAAAAAATGCCAAATTAATAGGGTCCAGAATAAACAATGTAGACATTCCTGGCATGAAAACATTTCCTCTTTTTATTAGTTATGTCCTCAGTCCTCTCCTATATTACACTTGCTTTCCATTTTGATTTTTTATTCACAAAAAAAAATAAAAAAAATTAGAAGATTTACTGTTTTGTAGACTACTGCATTATTGTAATTGTATAAATAATGTCAATGTATTTGTGAATGAGTATTAGATCAGCTAGTTGGACACGTATTAGACGAGTGACATGATTGCTTAGTGTCCTCTGGAATACAGACAAAAATTTAATATTACCCCTACTTTGATCTCGGTTTCAAGCTACTTCCAGTCCTGAAGCCAGTCAAAATTATTTCTGTTATATAACTTCCATTCTGTCAAATGAAACCAAGAAACAGAGAATAAAAACCATAACCATCCAAAAAATACACGGTCACAGTTTTGCTTTTCCCATCGTGCACTGCGTGGGGCGAGGTTTTTTTTTTTTTTATGTGGTGTACACTCGTCGCATAGACCCATTCTCTCATATCTAGACCAAAATTTACTGCTCACAGCTTATCTGAGTGAGCTGAGCTCATCGTGTAGTACTATGGCACTGATTCTGAAAGGGCTAAATTCACAGAATTTGGTAATTTTTGTCAATTTTACACAAAATTAAATCCAGTTTAAAAACAGTTCAAAATAAATACTGTAGACATTCCATGCACTATAGCAGCATTTCCTCTGTTCATTAATCACATCCTCAGGCCTCTCCTACATTACATTTGCTCTCCATTTGGAATTCATTACACAAAGCATTAAGACATTTTCATATTCTAATTTTTTTTTCTTTTGCAGTGTGTTTAGAAACACCCTCTCCACCATTCCCCTGTGAATTTGTAGTGATTCTTCTGTGTATGTAGCACAAACTGACCTTTAATCATGGTTAGAAACTCCTAATGTTGTGGCCCCTGAATGGCTGCATCTTTCTTGATTGGATGTTTACAACCTTACCATTTCCTTAACATTTCCACGTGATCTACGCCTCTGTTAATGGATGGTTATGCTTGATGTGTCCTCACAGCTTGTGGGACTCTTCATGCCCCCCCTCTGCTTCAGTTTTCAGTGAACTGGAATGAACTTGAGACATTACCATGGAGGTATTTCACTGGGCTTCCTTTTTAATTAGTTCTTCATTGTTTATTGTTCTGTTTGTCTGGATTTTGCTGTTTTCTGTCTCCAGTTTATGGGTGTCTATTGTTCTTTTCTCCCTCATGGTGGTCATCTGATGGCAGGAATTTATCTGTCTCCTTCCATTGGACCTTCCCGGGCATCTCAGTATCCTGATGAATCAACTACGACTCAGCCCTCCTGGGCAGCAGAAATGGAAATTTCATCCTGTGTTCCTTTGTTATTCTGGTGGTATGTTAGGGTGCTTCTAACATAAGTTTTGTTCACCACAGGGTCACCACAATTCTCTGACATTTCTCTCTCCATTCCTGGACTTGTTAACCATAGCAAAGAATATCTTCTCTCTTAATTATTTATGAATATTCAGGTATGCAGGCCTGCATCCAAATTTATTCAGGGTTACCCCTGCAACCCTGGCTCCTGTCCTTGCAGCCTCCTCTCACATGATGTTCTCCATATCCATCAAGACTTCTCTCAGTCCTCACAGGATGACTTTGTGCTGGCTTTGTGTTACTTGTCTGGTCTGAAGAGCAGTCTTTCTTCTTTGACCTTGTCTTTTAACCCTTTAACGGTCCAAACGTATATATGCGTTCTCTCGCATAGCGCCTCGAATTATTTTGAAAAAAAAAAAAAAATCTTTTTTTTTTTTAATAGGAAAAAAGAGCATATGGTACCCAGGCATCCCCAATTTTTTTCATATGGCACACAGTGAGTGCACACACCCATTCTCTCATGTCTAGGCGACTCAGGCTTGTCATGCCAATGTTGAATGAATCACAAAGGAAACGTATATATACGTCTGGGGCGCTACGCGAGAGAACGTATATGTACGTTTGGACCATTTAAGGGCTAATGCAGCTTTTTACTGCCAGCCTGTTCTTCATGCCTGCCTTGTCTGCATGGGGGCCTGGTATTGACTGCTCCTGTAACTTTCAGGTTCCTCCTGGTGTGCTTGGTACCCACATATGCATGAAACTTTTACCTTCTCGCTGGTGTCAGGTTTCTGATATATGCACTAACAGCTCCTATTAAAGCTGGTAAAATTGCAGAGTTAAAAAATGTGCAGTCTTTGACCATAAAAATTCAGTCCAACTCTTAAATTATTGGGAATGCCTGAAATTGCTGAATTGTGCTGGAACACAGGCAAAGAAGATACTATACATTATAATTTATACATGGAAAATTCTTTGGAGATTGATTCCAAATCTGCACACTTAAATTAATTAATTCAAGAGAAAGAGGGTCAGCAGATGGTACAAAATACCTGCTTTAAAATGCATGAGTTTAACAAGTATACTAAAAACCTAGCCAGTAATTAAGGACCTAAATCATTTCAACACCCTCCCTTCATATATAAGGGGAATTACCAACAGGCCTCTAGCTGTCTTCAAGAGAAGTTCCTCAAGTAACTTCCATTTAGCTGGACTGCATGCTGCTAGCAGTGTGAGTCATCAGGTTATCAATGTGAAGGCCTGGTCTGGGACTGGGTCACGGGTGACATTAGCATCAATTACAAGTAGGCAGATGCCACTATCAGGGACCATTGCTATGTAAAGCAACTGAGTATGGTCACCTCATTCATGCTGGACCCATCAGTCCAATTCCTGGGCCTTTTATGGGGGTGTGGCATTCTCTTACAAGCACCCACAACCTGGCAGGTAGTGAGTTAGGGTCTGCAGAACCCATGTCCAGCCTCTGCTCCTTGCTAGCAAGGTGTTCTCAAGCCAATGTACATTCCTCAGACAATGTACGTGACTTTCTTCTCTCCTCTGGGATCTCTGTCCTTACACCCTCTTTAAACTTGAGGTAGTTCTATCTGTTCTGTGTTCTCTTTATAGATCTCCAGTTGGTGCTCACCTCTTCTCCTGGAATCCCTGTGAATGCCGCCAACAAAGGGACGTTCCTCTGAGCACCCTCCCCTCCACTGCAATTGTGAGTCCATCAATATGTTTAGCGCATACTTTTAAACAAGGGTCCCACACACTGCTGATAATTTCTGGGACATTCATTGATGCTCACAATTGAGGTCACTGCTCTCCCCAAATTGTTCAAATTGGTTAGGTCTTTAAAAAACGCCAGCTGAACTTTCTTCCCCATTCGTGCATGAGAGACTTTAGTGCCATAGACATGGTGCTGATCAATATAAAGATTCAGAGTGCCTGGCTTTGTTAGCAGTCAGGGAATGCTTCGTAAGGTCAGATCAATCTATGGGCTACCACTGATGAGTCATCCATATGTGCGTGTAGCCTCAGCCTCGGTAATTATCCATTTGAGTTTGTGGAGGGAGAGCTCTATCTATTAACCTTTGACTGAATAATATAATGGAGTTCACTTTTACTACATCACTGCTCAATTCATTACCCTTATTTTTCACTCTTAAGGTGTTCCTAATATCTCTCTGGTTATAAATAAGACAAATGCAGCACCAGGTCATTTATTATGGAATCATTTTACTCATTGGAAATGAAATATCCTGATCTCCTTGTGTTATATACATGTTGACCATCCTTGTGGTTTATTTGGATGTGTACTTTCTAACTATGCTCTGTTCTTATTGCAGTCGTGTTAAGGCACTTTTTCTTCTCATTCCTATCTGTGTCTCATGTTTTATATTGTAATCATATAACCTTCAGTGACATAAGGTCTGATTCTCTCACACTCTATTTCTCATGCCTTAAGCACCAGTCTTGATGCTTACTGCCTTTGCACTCTCTAGTTTCACCTAGTTTTACTAGGAGAGGGATTCCTCATCAGTAGTGCATGCTCAAGAATAGGTCACACACATATAAGTTAGTTTTTTCATTGGCTCTGTATCTAGGTTTCTGAATACAGTGGAACCTCAGTTTTCATCATTAATTCATTCCAGAAAGTCTGACGAAAACCGAATTCGATGAAAACTGAAGCAATGTTTCCCATAAGAAATAATGTAAATCCAATTAATCAGTTCCAGACACCCAAAAGTATTAAAAAAATACATTTTAGGGTGTGCAAAAGAAGAAAATTAAAGGTGAATACAGGAAAGAGTAAGGTTATGAGGATAACAAAAAGATTAGGTGATGAAAGATTGAATATCAGATTGGAGGGAGAGAGTATGGAGGAGGTGAACGTATTCAGATATTTGGGAGTGGACGTGTCAGCGGATGGGTCTATGAAAGATGAGGTGAATCATAGAATTGATGAGGGAAAAAGAGTGAGTGGTGCACTTAGGAGTCTGTGGAGACAAAGAACTTTGTCCTTGGAGGCAAAGAGGGGAATGTATGAGAGTATAGTTTTACCAACGCTCTTATATGGGTGTGAAGCGTGGGTGATGAATGTTGCAGCGAGGAGAAGGCTGGAGGCAGTGGAGATGTCATGCCTGAGGGCAATGTGTGGTGTGAATATAATGCAGAGAATTCGTAGTTTGGAAGTTAGGAGGAGGTGCGGGATTACCAAAACTGTTGTCCAGAGGGCTGAGGAAGGGTTGTTGAGGTGGTTCGGACATGTAGAGAGAATGGAGCGAAACAGAATGACTTCAAGAGTGTATCAGTCTGTAGTGGAAGGAAGGCGGGGTAGGGGTCGGCCTAGGAAGGGTTGGAGGGAGGGGGTAAAGGAGGTTTTGTGTGCGAGGGGCTTGGACTTCCAGCAGGCATGTGTGAGCGTGTTTGATAGGAGTGAATGGAGACAAATGGTTTTTAATACTTGACGTGCTGTTGGAGTGTGAGCAAAGTAACATTTATGAAGGGATTCAGGGAAACCGGCAGGCCGGACTTGAGTCCTGGAGATGGGAAGTACAGTGCCTGCACTCTGAAGGAGGGGTGTTAATGTTGCAGTTTAAAAACTGTAGTGTAAAGCACCCTTCTGGCAAGACAGTGATGGAGTGAATGATGGTGAAAGTTTTTCTTTTTCGGGCCACCCTGCCTTGGTGGGAATCGGCCGGTGTGATAATAAAAAAAAAAAAAAACTATAGTTTTACATACAGAAAACAATGAGAAATAAATGTAAAGGAGTAATGAAATGGGTAAATGAACATTTATCTTTATTGAAGAGTCTTGTTGGTGTATGGAAGACGCAAGAAGGGGAGAGGGAGGAGGAGAGGTTATTGGTTGGAAGGGGAATCCTCGTCCATAAGGACTTCAGGTATCAAGTCCCTATCTGCGGTTACTTCCCTTCTTTCTCTTTTACTGGCACTGGACTCTTGTCACAAAAAATCTGTCCAGAGATGTCTGTTTCTGGCATCTCTAAGATTTGCCTAAAATGGGACAAGGTATTGCCATTGATCATGTTGCAGACATGGCTTGCAACAGCTCTGTTAGGATGATATTTCTCCACAAAACTTTGCAACTCACTCCACTTTGCACACATGTCCTTAATCACTGAAGAAGGCACATTCTCCCCTCTCTCTTCCTCCTCCTCTGAAGCAATTTCCTCAGCTGCAATCTGTTGCTGTTCCAGTTGAAGGTGTTGCAGCTCTTCCCTGTGGTCGTCCACCAACTCTTCCATATCCTGGCCACTCACATCGAACCCCGTACTTTGCTATGAGTTCTTTCTTGAATTCTATTGTGTTTCTCACTCTTTATCAAAGGGCTGGCAATTGGAACTTTCTTTGGCCCCATGGCAGCTTATTTTGCAGTCGCACTCAGTAAACAAGCACAAAAGACAATGAATTATTACGAAATGTTTTGGATGAATGCGCAGGGTAACGCTCACTCGACGAGAAAAAGCCAGACTGACTCGGAACACGTGGGATGTTTTGTGTCGGCGTGGGCAGGTGGACACATTTGGCACGGTGGACCGACAAAAACCGAGGTGATGAACAAAAACTGGGACAAAATTTTGATAAAAAAAAAACAAATTCGATGAAAACCAGGCAAATGAAAACCAAGGTTCCACTGTACCATGTTTGTTTGCAAGCTTAACCTATGCTGATGATGTTTTTCTATTTATGATTATCATTGTATACTTGTGCTGTGTGTTTATGCACTGGTTAAGGTCTAGTCTCACTGAATGTATTTTCTTTGCCTTGTTGCATTCTAGTGACAGCTCTGCCCTTGGGGATGAGTAAGCAGTTTGTTTATTGTTATTTCCATTATGCTCTGTTTTCGAAGAAAGTGCTATGGGCACTTCTCAAATTCTTGTATTAGTTGCATGCCCACTTGGCTTGTGCCCTGCTCAACAATTGCCTTTTCCATTTTGGGTGTTGATGGTTTGAATCCAGTATGGGCCTTCCATGGTCCTACAGGAGAAAAGTACATTTTATATTAACCCATAAACAGTCCAAAAGTATATATACGTTCACTACCCCAGTGCCCCGAATACTTTGAAAAATGAAAAAATCATTTTTGTTAATGAAAATAAAGAGCACATTTTTCTAAGTGTTATAGGATTGAAATAAAAAAAATTAAGGTCAGTACTTACTGAGATATGAGGCTGCAAAGATGGCACTTAATGCTTACCTGACAGCAACCAGCCGCTTGCAGAAGTGTTGCCAATATACCATTTTTTCTCATTTTTATATTATTTTATATAATTTTTATGTTCTGATAATTACAATTTATTGTAGTTCTTGTCATTTCATAACCAATCTTTGTTCTGACACTAATATTAGGTACTGAAATTGTACTCAGATTGTCACAAACATATTGACAGGTGGACATATACACCTGCCTTGGTCATTTATTATTGTCTTGGAATATATACAAAGTATTTATAGGTCCCAGCAATGTTTTGGATACACAGGAGTATAGAAGAAGGAGGAAGAAGGAAGAAATTCCCTCGACGCAATGTGCAAGACAAGTGTTGTGACAAGCATCGGGAGGGCAGTAATAAGATCACATATGAGATGACATTTGATGGGCTCCAGTGAGGGTGCAGAGATAAGATGAGATAGTGCAGAGATAAGAGGAGATAAGCTTTGACATTTGATGGGTGCCAGCAAGGGTGCAGAGATAAGGGATGACATTTGATGAGCTTGTATCTCTGATTATCTGTCTCTCTGTCTTATTTCTCTGCTTGTCTCTCTGTCTGTCTCAGAGAGCCACTGTAAATCAACAGGTATTCTTATGCATTATATCTACAAGCACAGTATAGCACTTCAGATTTTTTAGGTTATCCTAGGTAATTTACATTATGTATACAGTGGACCCTCGACCAACGATGGCATCATATAACGTTAAATCCAACTAGCGATACATTTTAACGCAAAAATTTTGCCTCGACTAGTGCTAAAAAACTCGACCAACGCGATTCGTTCCGTTCGAGACGCGTCGACATATGGCCTGAGCACGCCTCACTTGTCCCGTGGGTGCCAGTGTTTACAAGCCAGCCACCGTGGTCGCATCCAAACATACAATCGGAACATTTCATATTATCACAGCGTTTTTAGTGATTGCACCTGCAAAATAAGTCACCATGGGCCCCAAGAAAGCTTCTAGTGCCAACCCTTTAGCAAAAAGGGTGAGAATCACAATGGATATGAAGAAAGAGATTATTGCTAAGTATGAAAGTGGAGTGCGTGTCTCCAAGCTGGCCAGGTTGTACACAAAACCCCAATCAACCATTGCTACTATTGTGGCCAAGAAAACGGCAATCGAGGAAGCTGTTCTTGCCAAAGGTGCAACTATGTTTTCGAAACTGAGAACGCAAGTGATAGAAGATGTTGAGAGACTGTTATTAGTGTGGATAAACGAAAAACAGATAGCAGGAGATAGCATCTCTCAAGCGATCATATGTGAAAAGGCTAGGAAGTTGCATGACGATTTAATTATAAAAATGCCTGCAACTAGTGGTGATGTGAGTGAATTTATGGCCAGCAAAGGTTGGTTTGAGAGATTTGAGAATCATAGTGGCATACATAGTGTGATAAGGCATGGTGAGGATGCCAGTTCGGACCACAAAGCGGCTGAAAAATATGTGCAGGAATTCAAGGAGTACATACAGTGAAGGACTGAAACCTGAACAAGTGTTTAATTGTGACAAAACTGGCCTGTTTTGGAAGAAAATGCCAAGCAGGACCTACATTGCTCAGGAGGTAAAGGCACTCACAGGACACAAGCCTATGAAAGACTGGCTTACTCTGTTGATGTGTGCTAATGCTAGTGGTGATTGCAAAGTGAAGCCTTTATTGGTGTATCACTCTCAAACTCCCAGAGTGTTCAGGAAAAACAATGTCCTAAAGGCTAATTTGTGTGTGCTGTGGAGGGCAAACACTAAGGCATGGGTCACTAGGGACTTTTTCTATGACTGGTTACACCAAGCATTTGCCCCCAATGTGAAAAATTACCTCCTTGAAAATAAATTGGACCTTCAGTGTCTCCTGGTATTAGATAATGCTCCTGGTCATCCTTCAAACTTGGGAGAGCGACTTTCTGGGGACATGAGCTTCATCAAGGTCAAGTTTTTGCCTCCTAATGCCACTCCTCTCCTTCAGCCCATGGACCAGCAGGTCATTGCAAACTTCAAAAAACTCCACACAAAAGCTCTGTTTGAAAGGTGCTTTGTAGTGACCTTTCTTTCTTTCTTTCAACACACCGGCCATATCCCACCAAGGCAGGGTGGCCCAAAAAGAAAAACGAAAGTTTCTCTTTTAAATTTAGTAATTTATACGGGAGAAGGGTTTACTAGCCCCTTGCTCCCGGCATTTTAGTCGCCTCTTACAACACGCATGGCTTACGGAGGAAGAATTCTATTCCACTTCCCCATGGAGATAAGAGGAAATAAACAAGAACAAGAACTAGAAAGAAAATAGAAGAATACCCAGAGGGGTGTGTATATATATGCTTGTACATGTATGTGTAGTGTGGCCTAAGTGCAAGTAGAAGTAGCTAGACATACCTGAAATCTTGCATGTTTATGAGACAGACAAAAGACACCAGCAATCCTACCATCATGTAAAACAATTACAGTTTTCGTTGTGCACTCACTTGGCAGGACGGTAGTACCTCCCTGGGCGCTTGCTGTTTACCAACCTACTACCTTTGTAGTGACCTCAGAAACTCAATTGACTCTCAGAGAGTTTTGGAGAGATCACTTTAGCATCCTCATTTGTGTAAACATTATAGGTAAGGCTTGGGAGGAAGTGACTGAGAGGACCTTGAACTCTGCTTGGAAGAAACTGTGGCCAGAATGTGTAGACAAAAGGGATTTTGAAGGATTTGAGGCTAACCCTGAGAAGCCTATGCCAGTTGTGGAATCAGTTGTGGCACTGGGGAAGTCCTTGGGGTTGGAGGTTAGTGGGGAGGATGTGGAAGAGTTGGTAGAGGAGGACAATGAAGAACTAACCACTGATGAGCTGCAAGATCATCTTCAACAGCAAGAGGCCAGACCTGAGGAAACTGCTCTGGAGGAGGGGATAGAGAAATTGAAGAAGTTGTCTACTTCAAAGACTAAGGAAATGTGTGCAAAGTGGCTTAAAGTGCAAACCTTTTTTGTTGAAAATCACCGTCAGACAGCTACTGCAAGCCTTGTTGGCAACCTGTACAATGACACTGTTGTGAACCACTTTAGGAAAGTCATAAAGGAACGAGAGGTACAGACCTCTATGGACAGATATGTTGTGCAACAGAAGTCCAGTGACTGAAGCTGGTCCTAGTGGCATTAAAAGAAGGGAAGTAACCCCAGAAAAGGACTTGCCACCTCAAGTCCTAATGGAAGGGGATTCCCCTTCTAAACACTAACCCCATCCACACTCTCCCCTCCTCCCATCCCATCAATCATCACCAGATCTTCAATAAAGGTAAGTGTCATGTAATTGTACATGTCTTCTTCAGTTTGTGTGTATTAAAATTAATATTTCATGTGGTAAAAATTTTTTTTTTCAATACTTTGGGGTGTCAGGAACGGATTAATTTGATTTCCATTATTCCTTATAGGGAAAATTAACTCGACTAACGATGGGCTCTCAGGAACGGATTAATATCGTTGGTCAAGGGTCCACTGTAATTGTATTTGTACCTGTGAGACAGACAGAGAGACAGAGACAGAGATAGAAATAGACAGAGATAGAAATAGACAGAGATACACAGAGATAGACAGACAGAAATAGACAGAGACAGATAGACAGACCCTAAACTTGGGGTTAACATTACTTTCATCTTAAAAGGGGAGTATTAATATGACATTACATCAGTGAATCCTTGGTGTTTGCCACACTGTTTGCTCCAGCTGGCACTCAATATAACTGGCACTCCCACAAGGTACTAAGTGGTCCCAGATTTGTTTAATACTGTGCACACCGAGTGTTAAGATCCATTCTATGATGACCAGGCATCTCAGGCCAATCGTGCAAAATTTGGAAGCAGGAAAAAAATTGGATATCAAATTAGAGAAGAGGAGTTTGGAAGAAGTGAATGTTTTCAGATACAGTGGACCCTCAACATTCGATACTAATCCGTTCCTGAGAGCTATCGAATGTCGAAAATATCGAAAGTCGAATTAATTTTCCCCATAAGAAATAATGGAAATAAAATTAATCCGTGCAAGACACTCAAAAGTATGAAAAAAAAAATTTTTACCACATGAAATATTAAGTTTAGTGCAATAGAATAATTACAATAACAATAGATTAATAACAATAGAATAATTGACACTTACCTTTAACCCTTTCAGGGTCCGTCCCGTAGATCTACGGCTTTATGGTGAGTGTCCAAACCGTAGATCTACGCCATGAGCTCAGCTCACTCTGATAAACTGTGAGTGGTACATTTGGGCCTAGATATGAGAGAATACATCAATGTGGTATGTGTGCACCACATAAAACAGATCCTGCAGCACGCTGTGTATAATGAGAGAAAAAAACTGAAATCATGATTTTTCGATTAAAACAGCAACTTTGCAGTGTTTTTTCGTATGTTTTTTATAGGTGTATTTGCGATTTCTTGGTCTCATTTGATAGAATGGAAGACATATTACAGAAATAGAAATGATTTTGATTGGTTTTAGCACTGGAAATGGCTTGAAACTGAGCTCAAAGTAGCGGAAATGTTAAATTTTTGCCGATATTCAAGAGTAAACAAACGACCTCACACGTCTAATACACATCAGCTGGTGGGTCTAATATACATTCACAAATATGGTGATGATATTTATACAATTATTACAGTATTGCATAACAGTAAATCTTCTATTTTTTGGTGTGAATAAAAATTCATTATGTGAATAAAAAATCAAAATGGACTTTATTTGTAAAGCCTCAAAACATAACTAATGAACAGAGGAAATGTTAGTTTAGTGCCAGGAATGCCTACATTGTTTATTCTGGACCCTATTTTGAAATTGGAATATTTTGAACTTTGTGTTAAATTGGCCAAATTAACAATTTCCGATCACTTTATTTTGTAGTTGAAACAGTTGACTTGGCGATTTCTTGTGCTCAATCGATAGAATAGAAGTAATACTAGTGAAATAGCTAAGAATTTGGTTGATTGGAATAATGTAATTGGCCTAAAATGGGAGTCAAAGTCAGCAAAATCGCCGATTCGTAAATATCGCTGACACATCAAAATTCGCGAGAGCATAATTTCGTCAATTTTCCACCAAATTTCGTACTTTTTGTTTTATTACCTTCACAAAAAGATTCTCTACGATTTCATAAGAAAAAATAACAAATTTTTTTTTTGAAAATTCTTGGACACTGGTGCGTGACTCCAGATTTGGGCCTTGGACCCTGAAAGGGTTAATGAAGATCTGGTGATGATTGATGGGATGGGAGGAGGGGAGAGTGTGGATGGTGTTAGTGTTTAGAAGGGGAATCCCCTTCCATTAGGACTTGAACTGGCAGCCTCACCATGCCTTACCACACTGTGTATGCCACTATGATTCTTAAATCTTTCAAACCAACCTTTGCTGGCCTTAACTTCACTCACATCACCACTAGTTGCAGGCAATTTGTTTACCAAATCCTCATGCACTCCGACACACGCACTCCACTTTTGTACTTTGCAATTATCTCTTTCTTCATTTCAATAGTCATTAGCACCTTTTTTCTCGAAGGGTTGGCACTAGAAGCTTTCTTGGGGCCCATGGTTACTTATTTTGCAGAAACAAGCACCAAAAACAGTGATAATATGGATAATGTGGAATGTACCGAATGTATCCTTAGATGCGCGCACACTGGCTGGCTTATAAACACTGGCACACACGGGGCAGTTCAGGCCACACGTGGACACGTCTCGTACGAATCATATCGAATGTCTGATTTTCCATCGAATGTCGAGGTAAAATTTTTGCGTTAAAATGCATCGAATGTCGGATTTATCGAATGTCGATGCCTTCGAATGTCAGGGGTCCACTGTATTTGGGAGTTAACGTGTCAGTGGATGGATTTATGAAGGATGAGGTTAATCATAGAATTGATGAAGGAAAAAAGGTGAGTGGTGCATTGAGGTATATGTGGAGGCAAAAAATGTTATCTATGGAGGCAAAGAAGGGAATGTATGAAAGTATAGTAGTACCAACACACTTATATGGGTGTGAAACTTGGGTTGTAAATGCTGCAGCAAGGAGGCGCCTCAGTTGGAGGCAGTGGAGATGTCCTGTCTAAGGGCAATGTGTGGTGTAAATATTATGCAGATAATTCGGAGTGTGGAAATTAGAAGAAGGTGTGGAGTTAATAAAAGTATTAGTCAGAGGGCTGAAGAGGGTTTGTTGAGGTGGTTTGGTCATTTAGAGAGAATGGGTCAAAGTAGAATGACATGGAGAGCGTATAAATCTGTAGGGGAAGGAAGGCAGGGTAGGGGTCGTCCTTGAAAAGGTTGGAGGGAGGGGGTAAAGGACGTGTTGTTGTGGGTGAGGGGTTTGGACTTCCAGAAAGCGTGCGTGAGTGTGTTAGATAGGAGTGAATGGAGATAAATGGTATTTGGGACCTGACAGGCTGTTGGAGTGTGAGCAGGGTAATATTTAGTGAAAGGATTCAGGTAAACCGGTTATTTTATATAACCGGACTTGAGTCCTGGAAATGGGAAGTACAATGCCTGCACTCTAAAGAAGGGGTTTGGGATATTGGCAGTTTGGAGGGATATGTTGTGTATTTTTTATATGTATATACTTCTAAACTGTTGTGTTCTGAGCACCTCTGCAAAAACAGTGATTATGTGTGAGTGAGGTGAAAGTGTTGAATGATGATGAAAGTATTTTCTTTTTGGGGATTTTCTTTCTTTTTGGGTCACCCTGCCTTGGTGGGACACGGCCAACTTGTTGAAAAAAAAAAAATTATGTTTGGGGCACTAGCGGTAAGAATGTATATATACGTTTGGACCGTTTACGGGTTAAATGGGAGGCACTAGTTTTTACTGCGATCTGTCTTGTTTCTGGATGCCATTGGATTGATGAGGTTTAGGTCTTGGCTGGCACCACATCATTCAGGTAACAACCATTTAATTGAGAATGAACAAAGCTTAATATAACAGTTCAGGTTATACCAGGGGTATCTGAGGTGAATAATAGTCTACCTAGTTTTGATTCTGGTGTCCATCACCCCTTTGACCCAGTTGCAAACCAGTTCTCTGGGTTAATGATGTGATCAATCATGTTGATTTTTAATTTCCTTTTTACATCCCCTCCTAAATTCATCTTCCAGCCTTGTAACTTCTCTTGAGAATCTAGTAGAAGAGCTGTGTCATTGGCAAAACAGCAACTATTACAACTCCCGCTTTGTATTATCTTTTAATCCCACATCTCTCTCCATCACCCTAGCATTCACTTCTTTCACAAACACATCTATAAATATATTAAACAACCATGGGAATATCACACATTCCTGTCTTATACCCACTTTTACTGGAAAATAATCCTCTCTTTCAAACCCTAACCTGAGCCTCACTGTCTGCATAAAAGCGCTCTACCGCTTTTAGTAACATACTATTTCTTTCATATATCCGCAACATCTCTATACTGCTCCCATGATAGGGTGGCTTATTATAATTATTATTATTAGTAGTAGTAGTAGTGAATTTTTAAATATAATATTTTTCTTGTTATATTTTTGCTGCTACTACTACTATGAATAACAAAAAAAAGGCACAATACCGTGACTGGAACGATACACATATAAACTCCTCTCTTCTGTGTGCGGGTTATTTGTGTACTGCTACTATGATAAATCACTTTTATTTGTCTTATTGTATACACAATGCATTATCATTGTGTAAAGTTCAGCTCCTTAATGAATTTTCCTTTGTTTAGTTCAGCAATGGGAGAACTGCTAATGATAAAATGAAGTGCAACTTTAGCTTTTGTTTTATCAATATTGTTGTACTCTTGTCTGCAAGGTAATACATGCTGTAAATTGTATAACCCACAATGCACTTTCTGTATATAATTTTACATTCTGTGCTTATCTTCAGTTATTTTTTTTTTTATCATATTTGAGTTTATATTCCTTTAAATAACTTCTGGTTTTAGCTTAAGTTTCACCTGAAACCTTGATTGTACAGTATATTACAGTTTGGGTTTTGTAACAGTATTTCAGATGCACACATATGTACCACACTTATGACTGAAACATGTTTGCAATTAGTGAATTACATTTGTACTGGTGAGCAGGACTCACGAAATCATAATGACACGATTGCAAACAAACCATACCACAGGCGGGGTTGGAACCCGCGATCAGAGTCTCAAAACTCCAGACCATTGTGTTAGCCACTGGGCCAGCTAGCCACAATACGATTCATCCAACTAGGTATATTTATACACCATAGGAAGGTTAGCACAAGCACCACTGTGACCACAAATGCAAGTTTTTAGAGACGAATCCCCAGCTAGCGTGGCTGTGACAAACTCTAGCTCAAGTCCCTTCAAAGCCGTCAACATGACTCGAGTGGCTAACGCAACGGTCTGAAGTTTTGTGACTGTTTGATTGTGGGTTCTAACCCTGCCCGTGGTATAATTTTTTTCTGGTGAGCAGCTGGAGACATTGGCTCTTATTTTTAATTTTGATGATATTGTACATTTATTTCTAGATTGGCTGCTCGTATTGCTTATAGAATCGAGGAATTGAGTGGCCTTCCAGCAACTATGGCAGAAGATTTGAAAATGAAAGCACAGATTGAACTTAGAGCATTACGTTTGCTAAATTTCCAGCGGCAGCTAAGGGCTGAGGTCAGTAGAGATGTGTGAATTATTGTATGTTATAGTTTTGACAATAATAATAATGCTGTTCTTGAAGTGAGAGTAGTTATAATTTCTCATGGTAATGGTTATTTTTTTCCTCTGGAAAATTTTTAGTGTTGAATAGTATTTAGTACTTTTTTGCAGAGTTTTAGCAATTTACATTAATAAAATCATGGAGAAAGTGAAAAGTGTGTTTTGAGGATGACATTATTAGTTTCTGCCCTCATGTTCTGGTAACAGGTTGATGGCCTGATCATACCAGGCTGTTGGTGTTAATTGTAGACAGTCCAACATAGGCACTACAACACGACTGACTTCAAGAACTTAAGTTCTCTCTTGAAGGGGGTTTGTTGGTAATTTTATGTATGAAAGAAGTGTTTTGAAAAGTGTTGATCCCTTTTTACTTATTGAGTTATCTCTTCATGTACTCATTGCACTCCTGCTTTTCATGGGGGGGGAGGTGTATATTGCACCATCTGCTGAAGCTTTCATAGCTTCAGCAGTACAGTTCGAGGGACCTCAAGCTTTCCCAATAATTTAAGTACGGTACTTGACTGAATTTATATGGGCAGTGAAGATTCTCTGTACATTCTCCAGATATAATTTTTTTTTTTACTTTAAAGGAGCCATTAGTGTACAGCATTATTCCAGTCTAGAGAGAACAAATGTGGTATTGTTGACTGTTGAGATCCATGAATGTAAAATGTTTTGACAGCCGTGTTGGTCCTCTGGGGGGGGGGGGAAGAGAATTGGGGAGATGGGTATCTGAAAGATATATAATACAATAAAAAGACCATTCTTGTTCTGGGGTACTTATTGTATCAATGACAGCACAAGACCCTTGCAGCCTCTCCCAGGAGTCTCCTCCAATTTCTGCTGTCTGGTTCCCCTTGGGCTGGAAAAAAGTGTGATTATAACCAGATTTAATACTCGCCCTGAAGATCCATGTTAACAATTATTGCAAGTATATCACCATAATTCAAGAATTATGTGGATTAAAGTAAAGGTTGGATGCAAGAAGTGGGTCATAATAAGCGTGTATGCAATGGGAGAAGAGGAATGCAGAGGAGAGAGAGAGATTTTGGGAGATGTTAAGTGAATGTATAGGAGCTTTTGAACCAAGTGAGAGAGTAATTGTGGTAGGGGATCTGAATGCTAAAGTAGGAGAAACTTTTAGAGAGGGTGTGGTAGGTAAGTTTGGGGTGCCAGGTGTAAATGATAATGGGAGCCCTTAGATTGAACTTTGTATAGAAAGGGGTTTAGTTATAGGTAATACATATTTTAAGAAAAAGAGGATAAATAAGTATACAAGATATGATGTAGGGCAAAATGACTAGTAGTTTGTTGGATTATGTATTGGTAGATAAAAGACTGTTGAGTAGACTTCAGGATGTACATGTTTATAGAGGGGCCACAGATATATCAGATCACTTTCTAGTTGTAGCTACACTGAGAGTAAAAGGTAGATGGGATACAAGGAGAATAGAAGCATCAGGGAAGAGAGAGGTGAAGGTTTATAAACTAAAAGAGGAGGCAGTTAGGGTAAGATATAAACAGCTATTGGAGGATAGATGGGCTAACGAGAGCATAGGCAATGGGGTCGAGGAGGTATGGGGTAGGTTTAAAAATGTAGTGTTAGAGTGTTCAGCAGAAGTTTGTGGTTACAGGAAAGTGGGTGCGGGAGGGAAGAGGAGCGATTGGTGGAATGATGATGTGAAGAGAGTAGTAAGGGAGAAAAAGTTAGCATATGAGAAGTTTTTACAAAGTAGAAGTGATGCAAGGAGGGAAGAGTATATGGAGAAAAAGAGAGAGGTTAAGAGAGTGGTGAAGCAATGTAAAAAGAGAGCAAATGAGAGAGTGGGTGAGATGTTATCAACAAATTTTGTTGAAAATAAGAAAAAGTTTTGGAGTGAGATTAACAAGTTAAGAAAGCCTAGAGAACAAATGGATTTGTCAGTTAAAAATAGGAGAAGAGAGTTATTAAATGGAGAGTTAGAGGTATTGGGAAGATGGAGGGAATATTTTGAGGAATTGTTAAATGTTGATGAAGATAGGGAAGCTGTGATTTCGTGTATAGGGCAAGGAGGAACAACATCTTGTAGGAGTGAGGAAGAGCCAGTTGTAAGTGTGGGGGAAGTTCATGAGGCAGTAGGTAAAATGGAAGGGGGTAAGGCAGCCGGGATTGATGGGATAAAGATAGAAATGTTAAAAGCAGGTGGGGATATAGTTTTGGAGTGGTTGGTGCAATTATTTAATAAATGTATGGAAGAGGGTAAGGTACCTAGGGATTGGCAGAGAGCATGCATAGTTCCTTTGTATAAAGGCAAAGGGGATAAAAGAGAGTGCAAAAATTATAGGGGGATAAGTCTGTTGAATATACCTGGCAAAGTGTATGGTAGAGTTATTATTGAAAGAATTAAGAGTAAGACGGAGAATAGGATAGCAGATGAACAAGGAGGCTTTAGGAAAGGTAGGGGGTGTGTGGACCAGGTGTTTACAGTGAAACATATAAGTGAACAGTATTTAGATAAGGCTAAAGAGGTCTTTGTGGCATTTATGGATTTGGAAAAGGCGTATGACAGGGTGGATAGGGGGGCAATGTGGCAGATGTTGCAGGTGTATGGTGTAGGAGGTAGGTTACTGAAAGCAGTGAAGAGTTTTTACGAGGATAGTGAGGCTCAAGTTAGAGTATGTAGGAAAGAGGGAAATTATTTCCCAGTAAAAGTAGGCCTTAGACAAGGATGTGTGATGTCACCGTGGTTGTTTAATATATTTATAGATGGGGTTGTAAGAGAAGTAAATGCGAGGGTCTTGGCAAGAGGCGTGGAGTTAAAAGATAAAGAATCACACATAAAGTGGGAGTTGTCACAGTTGCTCTTTGCTGATGACACTGTGCTCTTGGGAGATTCTGAAGAGAAGTTGCAGAGATTGGTGGATGAATTTGGTAGGGTATGCAAAAGAAGAAAATTGAAAGTGAATACAGGAAAGAGTAAGGTTATGAGGATAACAAAAAGATTAGGTGATGAAAGATTGGATATAAGATTGGAGGGAGAGAGTATGGAGGAGGTGAATGTATTCAGATATTTGGGAGTGGACGTGTCAGCAGATGGGTCTATGAAAGATGAGGTGAATCATAGAATTGATGAGGGGAAAAGGGTGAGTGGTGCACTTAGGAGTCTGTGGAGACAAAGAACTTTGTCCTTGGAGGCAAAGAGAGGAATGTATGAGAGTATAGTTTTACCAACGCTCTTATATGGGTGTGAAGCATGGGTGATGAATGTTGCAGCGAGGAGAAGGCTGGAGGCAGTGGAGATGTCATGTCTGAGAGCAATGTGTGGTGTGAATATAATGCAGAGAATTCGTAGTTTGGAAGTTAGGAGGAGGTGCGGGATTACCAAAACTGTTGTCCAGAGGGCTGAGGAAGGGTTGTTGAGGTGGTTCGGACATGTGGAGAGAATGGAGCGAAACAGAATGACTTCAAGAGTGTATCAGTCTGTAGTGGAAGGAAGGCGGGGTAGGGGTCGGCCTAGGAAAGGTTGGAGGGAGGGGGTAAAGGAGATTTTGTGTGCGAGGGGCTTGGACTTCCAGCAGGCATGTGTGAGCGTGTTTGATAGGAGTGAATGGAGACAAATGGTTTTTAATACTTGACGTGCTGTTGGAGTGTGAGCAAAGTAACATTTATGAAGGGGTTCAGGGAAACCGGCGGGCCGGACTTGAGTCCTGGAGATGGGAAGTACAGTGCCTGCACTCTGAAGGAGGGGTGTTAATGTTGCAGTTTAAAAACTGAAGTGTAAAGCACCCTTCCGGCAAGACAGTGATGGAGTGAATGATGGTGAAAGTTTTTCTTTTTCGGGCCACCCTGCCTTGGTGGGAATCGGCCAGTGTGATAAAAAAAAAAAAAAAAAAATCACCTGGCAAGAAGTGGGTGCATCTCACCTGGGTGTGGGCGATCGCCTATGTTTCACAGCCTCGATGGTTAGCCTTAATTCACTTAGCATCTACCATAGGCGGATGTTGGGTAGAATATTGACTTACCTGGCTCATTGTAGTGGGATCCTTTGAGATTATTATGTTGAGGGAGGTTGATTTCACAGGCTTGATTGAAGAGATGATGTTGGATCTAATTCACTTCTTTTGTCAGCTTGGCATATTGAATGTTGCATGACAACTGTCACTTGTCCACAAGTTCAGCTTGTGGACTATATCTGTGGATAATGTCCACAAGTAAGAAGAAAGTTCTCCTTGCATCTTTGGTAAATGAATGAGCAACATGGAGAATAATTTTTCTGCGGCATTTGCTGTACTTGCAATATATCCGTAATTATTCATAGCAGGAAGAGTCCTAGAAATTGACAGTGCTCAACTTGGGTTTCTGAAGCACGTGAATACAGCCATGAATGTTTCTGTGTTTCAGTGTGGCATGGCCTGGCCAGAGATACCCGGTCACTTCGTCACTGGTCAAATTTAAACTGCAATCTGCCTGTTGCAACCTCCAGCACTTCTATTTACAGGCAGGTTTCTGCTGAGATAACATTGTTAGGTGCCAGCTTTGGTGACTCAACACAATTAAGAAGTGAAGATTTCTTGAGTCAGAGGTGTGGATTATTCAATATAATGCCACTAGCTATATTATTAGGTTAGAGGCATATTATCTCAAATTTTTCCTGGTCTGAGAAAATAGCTTCCTCAGACAAACACATGGATGTACATAATAAATTTCAGATACTCCTGTAAGGGAGGGGGGAAGAGGTCTGCTGTACACGTGTGAATATCGTGTGAGTAATCCCATTATAAAGTGTCTGATTCTGCAGAGTAAGGAGCACATTTTAAGATAAATGGATATTTCTGGTATGCTTCAGTTAAGCTGTGTTACAAGACATGAGCTCTTGCTTCATTTCTGCTAGTGCAAAAAAGAAAAGGTCGTGACCTCATGCTGACTCTGCCCTGCCAGTGTGGGAAAGTAGAGAGGGGGGTCATTGCTCCCAGTTGGAGAAAAATTCTCTACATCCTCCCTTGGACAGAGGAATTGGTTGCAGTTCCCTGGATCAGACTAGGAGAATGTGAGATGTGGTTTACTTCAGAAGCATTGTGTACCTCTGAAAACAGGCTAAGACCAATAATATGGTTGCAGGTACACCATACACATACTATTAACACAGTGAATTACTGAGGCAGGGTGCAACTCCACACAGTAGCATGCTGCAACTGTAGCAGTGTATTCAAATGTTAACAAATGGTTGAAGACCTACAATACAGCATATTGTTTTGCACAAACGCTCAACTTTTTTTTTCCTGGCGACATGTATACAGTTGTCTATGGGGTTGTAGAGAAACTGTAATAACTAGTCTTTTTGTGCCTCAGAGAACTGGTTGCATCAAATGGTATCTACAAAACTGCTCATTTTCTACAAAAATAGGACACCTTTTAAGAACTAACAAATGCTTCTCTGTACAATAAAGTCATACGAAACATGACAATGTGACTACGTTGCAGCTGCTGACTTGCTGTATCAATGGGGTGGCAGTTCCCCAAGCCAATCAAAAAGGCTGGCTGCCTTTTTGATTGGCTTGGGGAACCATTCCATATGTTGGGAGTGTGTGTGAGTGAAGGTCTAGCTAAGCAGCTAAGACACCGCAAACCTGGATCGGCATTGTGACACAAACTTGGACTGGCTTTGCCTGGCTTGTGGGCTGGCCTGAGACTGAGGGACTTATACGTGGGGTGGCTGACAATCCAAATTGCTGAGAGATGACCAACATGGTCAGACATCACAACTATGGCACTGAGACAATTTTCATAGAAACTTTGAAGAATTTGAACATGGAATCTGGGTTATTCTGTCTTACGCATTTTGAATTACCACAAAGACTCCTCTCAGAGCCGTATTTTGATGGCTGGCTGGCTTGCTGGCTTAAGGAATGTCTGTTGCAGTAGTTCAGTTCTCTTTCCTCTCTTCTGAGGTCCACACAGTTGTATCCTCCATTTGCCACAATTTTTTTTTGGTGTAAGGTAATTTTATTTGAGCTTAAAAGATGTGTGGGGGATAAATGCAAGCCCATGGCAGGGTTCACATGGACTTGTGTAAGAGAACAGGAGCCAAGATCAATTGTAACTAGGAAGTCAGGCATGATAATAAGAGAGGGGCAAGACAGGCATCTGTAAGACCTAGTTGAACCTTTCCCATTGAATATGGCAACTAGGCATCATGTTTGATTGCCAGCCAGACAAGGCTAGTCTTACAATTAAGCTAACTTTTTAATTCTTTATCTAACAGTTTCGTAAAGAAAATTCCCTTTTATTTTTTCAGGTTGTAGGCTGCAATCGTAAAGATACAACTTTAGAAACAGCAATAAATATTAAGGCCTACAAGAGAACCAAACGGCAAGGACTAAGAGAAGCTCGTATTACTGAGAAACTAGAAAAGCAGCAGAAATTAGAAGCTGAGCGGAAGAAGAGGCAGAAGCACCAAGAATACCTTAATGCTGTGCTGCAGCATGGTAGAGAGCTCAAGTATGAATAATATTTTTTTTAATTTTTCAATTTCTTTGATATATGTACACTGTTAACCCCTTCTCCTGTATATATTACTAAATGTGAAAGGAGAAACTTTTGTTTTTCCTTTTGGGCCACCCTGCCTCGGTGGGATACGGCCGGTGTGTTGAAAGAAAGAAAGAAAGATGTACACTGTTGTGTGTATTAGGTCTTATATCATTTCAATATTTTGGCTGTCCTTATTAATGCCACTTTAATATTGTTAAATGTAAGATTCCTTGTGATTTCAGGGAGTTCCATCGTCAAAACAATCAGAAGATTAGTAAGTTAAACAAGGCCCTGTTAATGCACCACATGAATGCTGAGAGAGAAAAGCAAAAGGAACAAGAACGTATAGAGAAAGAGCGTTTGCGCCGCCTCATGCTGGAAGATGAGGAAGGCTACCGTAAACTGATCGACGAAAAGAAAGATAAACGTTTAGCATACCTTCTCACACAGACTGATGAGTTCATTGCCAACCTGACAGAGATGGTCAAAGCTCATAAGGAGGATCAGCGTCTGAAGCACCGGGAGGAGAGAAAGAAAGCTGTGAGTGTTTTTCAAGTTGATGCTTTATTTTTCATAGGGTGAAATGTATGTTAGTGGCTAATGAAATATTGCTTAGTTTTTATGCTATAACCTCCTGGCTAATAGCTTTTTCCAGTGAACAGTTGCAACTTTGTACATAATTAGACTGTAGTATGAGAGTTTTGTTTGAACAGCGTGAGGAACGTCGGCGGGCACGTGAAGCAGTTGCTGATAATGGAGAAGAAGGTGATGCTCTAAAGCGACACATTCCTGTTATGGAATCAGCAACTGGAGCAATTGTCAGTGGCATACAAGCTCCACTCGAAGAAAATCTTGAAGCATTCTTGACTGCCAATCCTGGCTGGGAGGTTCTGCCTGAAGAAGATACAGACACTTCTGATGAAGAAGATTCAAAAGAAGAAAAGGAAACAGAAGGAGAGCGTAAGTGTTGTGTTCTTCTGTATATGCCTATTGAGAATGCAAAACTTCTGATTTTAATTTTGAAAGGTATATAATCATCTGGATCTTCTTCTTTTTGCAACAAACTGGCCATGTCCCACCGAAACAAGGTGGCCCAAAAAGAAAAAAGTTTCTCTTTTTAAATTGGGTAATGTATACAGGAGAATGGATAACTAGCCCCTTGCTCCCAGCGTTTTAGTTGCCTCTTGCTACACTCATGGCTTATGGATCTTTCTTTCAACACACCAGCCGTATCCCACCGAGGAGGGGTGGCCTAAAAGGAAAAACATAAGTGTCTCCTTTTACATTTAGTAATAATTTCAGGAGAAGGGGTTACTAGCCCCTTGCTCCCGGCATTTTAGTCGCCTCTTACAACCCGCATAGCTTACGGAGGAAGAATTCTGTTCCACTTCCCCATGGAGATAAGAGGAAATAAACAAGAACAAGAACTTTCTTTCTTTCTTTCTTTCAACACACCGGCCGTATCCCACCAAGGCAGGGTGGCCCAAAAAGAAAAACGAAAGTTTCTCTTTTAAATTTAGTAATTTATACGGGAGAAGGGGTTACTAGCCCCTTGCTCCCGGCATTTTAGTCGCCTCTTACAACATGCATGGCTTATGGAGGAAGAATTCTGTTCCACTTCCCCATGGAGATAAGAGGAAATAAACAAGAACAAGAACTAGAAAGAAAATAGAAGAAAGCCCAGAGGAGTGTGTATATATATGCTTGTACATGTATGTGTAGTGTGACCTAAGTGTAAGTAGAAGTAGCAAGATGTACCTGAAATTTTGCATGTGTATGAGACAGAAAAAAAAGACACCAGCAATCCTACCATCATGTAAAACAATTACAGGTTTCCGTTTTACACTCACTTGGCAGGACGGTAGTACCTCCCTGGGCGGTTGCTGTCTACCAACCTACTACCTAGTGGCTTATGGATATTACCTTATATTGTTTCTTCTGAAATTAACTGTAGAAAACATCATGATAGTTAAAGATATACTCTATATTATTATCCCTGCAGGTTAGTAACCTAGAACAACCAGGTTATGCCAAGCAATGTGGTTTATTTTTTATTGGAGCCCCTTTAACTTATATTCCTGTAACATTGTCGGTATTTTTTTGCTAAAAGTATTATTCAGAGGGCTAAGGAGGGATTGTTAAGGTGGTTTGGTCATTTAGAGAGGATGGAGCAAAATAGGATAACTTAGAGGATGTATTAATCTGGAGGGGAGGAGGGGTTGGGGTTGTCCTAGGAAAGGATGGAGGGAGGGGGTAAGAGAGGTTTTTGTGTGTAAGGGGCTTGGACATTCAGCAGGTATGTGTGAGCATGTTAGATAGGAGTTAGTGGAGGCAAATGGTTTTTAGGACTTTGAGCTGTTGGAGTATGAGCAAGGTAACATTTTGGGAAGGGATTAAGGGAAACCAGCTAGCCAGACTTGAGTCCTGGAGGTGGGAAGTGAAGTGCCTGCACTCTGAAGAAAGGATGGGAATATTTGCAGTTCAGGGGATTATCCGAACTGTGATATTGGCTTTCCTCTGGCAAGACAGTGATGGAGTGAATGATGGTGGAAGTGTTTCTTTTTTGGTTCACCCTACTTTTGTGGGAGAAGGCTAGTGTATTAAAAATTGAAACTCAAAAATTTTTTTAAAGAAATTTAGCTCTTCTTTCTGTATACAGTTCTTGTCATTTAAGTAAACCGGTCCCCTTCTAAAATCATGACCACAAAATAGGTTGTTCCTTGCTCATCAGGGCATCCTTCAGGGTTTCATGGGGTAAATTACCCCATGACTCATGGATGGCATCCTAAAGCTTAGGGAGGGGGCTGATAGCCTTTCCTAGTAGATCTCTATCTCAAGCCAGAGATCCTCAGTGAGTTTCAAGTCTGGGGAGTTACCTGGCCAGTCATTGAAGAAGTGTACCTTACAGTTACAAAGCCATTGAACAACAGATTTTGTGTTATGGAAAGGAGCACTGTTTTTCCTAAAAATCTTGCACCACACTGATTGAAAGATTTGGGCAAATGTTAAAAGACCAATTCCAGGTACATTATTGCAGTTAACATTAGTGGGGGTATTTTTCTAGGCTTCCACAGATGTGCTTTTGGTGTGTGCATGTCATGAAGACTGTCCTCAAGGAACTGATGAAACTAGGTCCTCACTGGATGCTTACACACATTATTCACTACTTCTGTTTTTTCCATTTGATATTTTGCCTTACATAATCCAACGATCTCTGCAATTGTTATGTTATAATGGATTATGCCACCAACACATGTTAGGCTATTGGGGACCTAATATATCTGCAAAACTTGCCTGGACTATATCTACAGTGCTGCTGGTGAATTGCTTATTCTATTGGTATAGAGTATCGTGAGTACTCAACAAATTAAAGTTTGACTCGGGTAACATGGCATTTCAAACTGAGGTTTCTGCTGCTACAGGAGTATTGATCGCTGATCCCTGCTTTGGTTCTTTTGTAATGCAGGAGGACGAACGCCTGAACAACTAGTCCAACATCTATTTGGGGAAACAGGTGAATTGGTGAATTGGGGTTGTCTCAGGGGAGTCAGCTTTGTTAGAGCTAGAATTGGCTAAACTCAATCATGAGACTTGCCTTCAAGTCTGGTCTCTATGGCTCTTACCATGTCTCTTGCTTGCATTTGCCTCATTTTACGTAACTGTATATGTATATTGTACATAGGCTGTGTATATAATATATTGTAAATACCTGATTATTTTGGTGAAGGAAATATAATCATTTACTCTGCTGCCTTTTTGTTTGTTCCTCAGTGGTTATTATGCTACAGTAAGGTGTGCAAGCCAGTAGTCTACACCTTGTGTTCGTAATAGATGTTAAATTATGCCTTGTGCTTCCACTTGACTTACTTTAATGACAAACACTTGTTGGGGTTCATATTGATTTTTTTTTTTTTAATGAGTCGGCCGTCTCCCACCGAGGCAGGGTGACCCAAAAAGAAAGAAAATCCCCAAAAAAGAAAATACTCTCATCATCATTCAACTCTTTCACCTCACTCACACATAATCACTGTTTTTGCAGAGGTGCTTAGAACACAACAGCTTAGAAGCATATACATATAAAGATACACAACATATACGTATGTTTTTATAGTCATATTTTTGATACAAATTATAATGGTCAGGAAACAAGAAAGTTGTTATGATGCCTGTTTTCTTTTGGTCTGGTTCACATCCTCTAGATTTAAAGCCAAAGCTAGATTTAAAAAAAAAAAAAATACTCTCTAGATTTCTTATGCCCAAGTCTGTTTTCTTGTTGAATCATCTTATAAATGTAAATAAATTTAACTTGTGCATTTTTGTTCCTATGAATGATAAATGCATTCTACCATACTCCCTCCCTTTAATGTGATATCCATTGGTGATCTTATCTGACAAATTTTACTGTACATACTGTATTTCTTTTATCTGTTTCTTCAGCTGTGGACACCATGCTAAAGTTGTGGTCCTGTATTTGGTTTTAGTTTTCATATAGCACTTGTAATTACCTACTATTTGTATTTGCAAGGAGTGAGCTCTAGGTTCTTTGTGAATGTTTGTTTATTTATTTGTACTATAAACATTTTGTGAATCGTCAGTATATGTGAAAGTGGAATGGAGTAATGGAATATATATAGAGTTTTGAAGTGTAAACTATTTATTTTAACAGAACCTTCAGAAGATAAAAAATCCAACGTAGATGTTGATGGCAACCCACGTGAGGTGCTGAAGAAAGCAAAGGTTGAGGATGATGAATACAAGGATGCGTCTGGAGAGAGAAACTATTACTCCATAGCTCACACTATCAAGGAAACTGTTACGGAGCAAGCCAAAATAATGGTTAATGGACTTCTTAAGGAATACCAGGTTAAGGTCAGTATAAATAAATTCAGGTATTTTCTGGAGATACATAAATGAGTTGTGAATATTTTTGTTTCATAATTTGTGTAGTTAGAAAAATTTATTATGAATAGCATGTTGGTCAAAACTAAGCAAGAAATAGCTTCATTTAATAGCTATGGCTGAGTTAAATTGATAATAATACCTTTATAATTAATGCAATTATACAACATATTAAATATTGAAGATGAGAAACCATGAGCTCTAATCATATTGCTACAAATGGGTAATTCAATCAACATCATATAAACAAATAATCCAAGAGGAAGTTTATATTGTGGCATAAGAGGAGGAAATGTTGTATAATAAATATAGTCAAGGAGGCTTTCAATAAAGTGGATTATGACCTCCTCCTCTTCCTTGCCCTTTCTTTCCTCACCAGGTAGTTGACAAGGAGTTATTTGAAATATAATATGGATTGAGATTGTGATAGATTGAGAGAGAGAGAGAGATTGAGATTGAAATAGTGAGAGGGAGAGATTGAAATTGATTGCATTTTCTTAAGACTGTAAAAAGGCATTGATGTGTGTCCCACAAAAGACAGGGGTTAAAACTTGTGGTGCAGGTAGAAATAATGTGGAATGTACTCCAGTGGATTGAAGACTACTGTAGGAGAAAGAAACAAAGAGTGACTATCAGTGAAGAGATGTCAGCAAGACTGGCTGAATGAATTCATAAATAAGTCACTAATCAGGAATTGGACTAGATTTTATGGTCTAATGATAACAAAAAATGTTTGTTTTTTTCTCCAGTGTGGGGATTAGTTGAGAATAAATACCACCATCTTCCCCTTTTTGGCATTTATTTTTATCACACCTTTTATTCTTCAAATGTTTAATTTTAATGCACATAAAATAAAATTAATATGAATGTCTGTTTGCATATCTTTCAGGGTCTTGAGTGGCTTGTGTCTTTGTATAATAATAATCTCAATGGTATCCTGGCTGATGAGATGGGCTTGGGAAAAACAATCCAGACCATTGCACTTCTCACATACTTAATTGAGACAAAAAAGAATAATGGACCATATCTCATTATTGTTCCGCTCTCCACCATATCCAATTGGGCTCTGGAATTCGAGAAATGGGCCCCCACAGTGCAGGTGAGAAGGGAGAAGCTTTTAAGTCAGAAGCTTGTATAACTTGTATTTTTGGAGTGTATATCACATTTCAGTGGTTTAAACTGAAAATTATTGACGTGTTTTTTATGTCTAAAGGTACAGGTTAGTTAATGTCAGAAGGAACGTTATTTGAAGAGGAAACTTTAGAAGCCATATTGGATTGAATTGGACTATTGTTAATATTAAGTTACACATGAAAAAGAAAATACTGTGCTAGAAGTTAGTAGACAAGTCAGGTAAAAGGTGAGAAGATTAGAAGAGAAGTCACAAGAAGAAGAATAGAGAAAAACAAAGAAAGAAGGGGGGAAGGGTGAAGCCACAGTCAGGTCAAGTTAGATATTCTGAAGATTAAAACACTTAGTAATATACACTTTATAATATAATATACATTTGGTAATAGGCTGAAGTTTCAAATTGTGCAGGGTATCTACATACAGTAGGACCCCTGTATCGGCAGGGAGGTAAGTTCCAAGACCTACCATGGATACCAGAAACCATGGATAGTAGCAGACCCTATATTTAAGTAATTTTTTGTTTGCATACATACCTATGATAAAGTTGAGAATTAGCACTTTTTCACTGATGGGAAGCACTTCATGCTTTCTCTTAGGCTTTGAAGAACTCTCACCATCACTACTTTTGCACTTTGGTGTCATTGTTAAGCAAAATTAAGGGTTATTGTCAGGCCAGGGTAAACCACGGAAACCGGACCCGTGGATACGGAGGTCCTCCTGTGGGACATTGGCAGTTTTGAACTGTAGTATTGGCATGCGTCTGGCAAGATGATGAGTGAGTAATGATGAAAGTGTTTTCTTTTTGGGTCACTCTACCACTGTGGGATATGGCTAGTGTGTTAATAAAACAATCTAGGTATGAATTACATATTTTTTTAATACACTGGTCATTTCTCACAGAGGTAGGGTTACCCAAAAAAGAAGCACTTTCACCATCATTCACACTATCACTGTCTTGCCAGAGGTGTGCAAATACAACAGTATCATCTGTTGTCTAGTGGTGAGAGTCATGCCTCTCACAACTGAGGTCCGAAGATCGAATCCCTGGACTGAATAGAAAAAAACTGAATTGCATAATTTTAATAATTTCATTTCATATAGCCATATATTTAGCTATTTTAAGCATTGTTTTTCCTAATATACAGTTGTACCACTTATAAGAAAATGTGTTGACTGAAAACACTCAAACATTCTAGCAAAGTATTTTATGTATTTGAAATAATTATTGTTTACCTTTTTTTCCCAGTATACTCTGGTACATTTCCCATTTTACCTCAATAGTTAAAGTTCTTTCTTTCCACAGACACCTGAACACACTACATACCTTTTATATTTATATTATCATTGGTATACAATAAACCCTTTTTTTTTTTTTTTTCAACAAGTCGGCCGTCTCCCACCGAGGCAGGATGACCCAAAAAAGAAAGAAAATCCCCAAAAAGAAAATGCTTTCATCATCATTCAACACTTTCACCACACTCACACATAATCACTGTTTTTGCAGAGGTGCTCAGAATACAACAGTTTAGAAGCATATACGTATAAAGATACACAACATATCCCTCCAAACTGCCAATATCCCAAACCCCTCCTTTAAAGTGCAGGCATTGTACTTCCCATTTCCAGGACTCAAGTCTGACTATATGAAAATAACTGGTTTCCCTGAATTTTTTTTTTTTTTTTTTTTTTTTCAACAAGTCGGCCGTCTCCCACCGAGGCAGGGTGACCCAAAAAAGAAAGAAAATCCCCAAAAAGAAAATACTTTCATCATCATTCAACACTTTCACCACACTCACACATTATCACTGTTTTTGCAGAGGTGCTCAGAATACAACAGTCTAGAAGCATACACATATAAAGATACACAACATATCCCTCCAAACTGCCAATATCCCAAACCCCTCCTTTAAAGTGCAGGCATTGTACTTCCCATTTCCAGGACTCAAGTCCTAAATATTACCCTGCTCACACTCCAACAGATCGTCAGGTCCCAAGTATCATTCGTCTCCATTCACTCCTATCTAACACGCTCACGCACGCTTGCTGGAAGTCCAAGCCCCTTGCCCACAAAACCTCCTTTACCCCCTCTCTCCAACCCTTTCGAGGACGACCCCTACCTCGCCTTCCTTCCCCTATAGATTTATATGCTTTCCATGTCATTCTACTTTGATCCATTCTCTCTAAATGACCAAACCACCTCAACAACCCCTCTTCTGCCCTCTGACTAATACTTTTATTAACTCCACACCTTTTCCTAATTTCCACACTCCGAATTTTCTGCATAATATTTACACCACACATTGCCCTTAGACAGGACATCTCCACTGCCTCCAACCGTCTCCTCGCTGCTGCATTTACCACCCAAGCTTCACACCCATATAAGAGTGTTGGTTCTACTATATTTCATACATTCCCTTCTTTGCCTCCATAGATAACATTTTTTGACTCCACATGTACCTCAATGCACCACTCACCTTTTTTCCCTCATCAATTCTATGATTAACCTCATCCTTCATAAATCCATCCGCCGACACGTCAACTCCCAAGTATCTGAAAACATTCACTTCTTCCATACTCCTCCTCCCCAATTTGATATCCAATTTTTCTTTATCTAAATCATTTGATACCCTCATCACCTTACTCTTTTCTATGTTCATTTTCAACTTTCTACCTTTACACACATTCCCAAACTCATCCACTAACCTTTGCAATTTTTCTTTAGAATCTCCCATAAGCACAGTATCATCAGCAAAAAGTAACTGTGTTAATTCCCATTTTGAATTTGATTCCCCATAATTTAATCCCACCCCTCTCCCGAACACCCTAGCATTTACTTCTTTTACAACCCCATCTATAAATATATTAAACAACCATGGTGACATTACACATCCCTGTCTAAGACCTAATTTTACCGGGAAGTAGTCTCCCTCTCTTCTACACACCCTAACCTGAGCCTCACTATCCTCATAAAAACTCTTTACAGCATTTAGTAACTTACCACCTATTCCATATACTTGCAACATCTGCCACATTGCTCCCCTATCCACTCTTATCATATGCCTTTACTAAATCCATAAATGCAATAAAAACTTCCCTACCTTTATCTAAATACTGTTCACATATATGCTTCAATGTAAACACTTGATCTACACATCCCCTACCCACTCTGAAACCTCCTTGCTCATCTGCAATCCTACATTCTGTCTTACCTCTAATTCTTTCAATTATAACCCTACCGTACACTTTTCCTGGTATACTCAATAAACTTATTCCTCTATAATTTTTACAATCTCTTTTGTCCCCTTTCCCTTTATATAAAGGGACTATACATGCTCTCTGCCAATCCCTAGGTACCTTCCCCTCTTTCATACATTTATTAAACAAAAGTACCAACCACTCCAACACTATATCCCCCCCTGCTTTTAACATTTCTGTCATGATCCCATCAGTTCCAGCTGCTTTACCCCCTTTCATTCTACGTAATGCCTTGCGTACCTCCCCCACACTTACATTCTGCTCTTCTTCACTCCTAAAAGATGGTATACCTCCCTGACCAGTGAATGAAATTACCGCCTCCCTTTCTTCCTCAACATTTAAAAGTTCCTCAAAATATTCTCGCCATCTACCTAATACCTCCCTCTCCCCATCTACTAACTCCCCTACTCTGTTTTTAACTGACAAATCCATAGTTTCCCTAGGCTTTCTTAACTTGTTTAACTCACTCCAAAATTTTTTCTTATTTTCATTAAAATTTCTTGACAGTGCCTCTCCCACTCTATCATCTGCTCTCCTTTTGCACTCTCTCACTACTCTCTTCACCTTTCTTTTACTCTCCATATACTCTGCTCTTCTTATAACACTTCTACTTTGTAAAAACCTCTCATAAGCTAACTTTTTCTCTTTTATCACACCCTTTACTTCATCATTCCACCAATCACTCCTCTTTCCACCTGCCCCCACCCTCCTATAACCACAAACTTCTGCCCCACATTCTAATACTGCATTTTTAAAACTATTCCAACCCTCTTCAACTCCCCCACTACTCATCTTTTCACTAGCCCACCTTTCTGCCAACAGTCGCTTATATCTCACCCGAACTTCCTCCTCCCTTAGTTTATACACTTTCACCTCCCTCTTACTTGTTGTTGCCACCTTCCTCTTTTCCCATCTACCTCTTACTCTAACTGTAGCTACAACTAAATAATGATCTGATATATCAGTTGCCCCTCTATAAACATGTACATCCTGGAGCCTACCCATCAACCTTTTATCCACCAATACATAATCTAACAAACTACTTTCATTACGTGCTACATCATACCTTGTATATTTATTTATCCTCTTTTTCATAAAATATGTATTACTTATTACCAAATCTCTTTCTACACATAGCTCAATTAAAGACTCCCCATTTACATTTACCCCTGGCACCCCAAATTTACCTACTACTCCCTCCATAACATTTTTACCCACTTTAGAGTGCCCGTTAAATCAGAAAAACATTATAGGACTCTGCATAGTATAGTACTGTACATACACTTTTTGAATATACCACAATAAACATTGAAAATACAATTTATCTAGTGGATTTTGTCTATTATTTCAGAAGTCCATTATATTGAGGCTTTACTGTGATGGCTTATTTAATACTTCATCAGGTTGTGGTTTACAAAGGGTCACCTCAAGTTCGCCGGATTGTCCAGAGTCAAATGAGAGCAACAAAGTTAAATGTCCTGCTCACAACATATGAATACATTATAAAGGATAAAGCTGTTTTATCAAAGCTGCGATGGAAGTACATGATCATTGATGAAGGTCACCGCATGAAGAACCACCATTGTAAACTCACACAGGTATTAATTATGTGCAGTTACCTATTTGTACCTGCAGGAGCAAAGCTATGCTCATGATGTCCCATCTTCATTTATGTATTTTCCTCTTCTTTCAATGCATTGGCCATATCCCTCCAAAGCAGGGTGGCCCATAAAGAAAAACTATAGTTTCTCTTCATAAATTTAGTAATTTATACAGGAGAAGGGGTTACTAGCCCCATGCTCCTGGCATTTTAGTCACCTCTTACGAAATGTGTGGTTTACAGAAGAATTTTGTCCCACTTTCCCATTGAGATAAGAGGAGATAAACAAGAAGAAGAACCAATAAGAAAAAAGAAAACCCAGAGGTGTGTGTGTATATATATATATATATATATGCTTGTACATGCATGTGTAGTGTGACCTAAGTGTAAGTAGAAGTAGCAAGACGCATCTAAAATCTTGTAAGTTTATGAAACAGAAAAAAGACACCAGCAATCCTACCATCATATAAAACAATTACAGGCTTCTGTTTCACACTCACTTGGCAGGAGGGTAGTACCTCCGTGGGCGGTTGCTGTCTACCAACCTACTACCTAGGATTCATGTGTTTTATCATATATTTTTTTATTTCTAATTGTTGTAGCACTTAGTACCTACTCTTTCAGTTTTTTCATTATTTTACAACTTTATTTATAAAGAAAATCTCCCAGTATCTTTCTGACTCTTATCTTTTTCTTAATGGATTTCTGTGGATTCTTGTTATCCCCATTGAAGGAATGTCCTATAACCTTGCAAGTACTGTATAGAATAGATCAGTTAGAGCACAGTCAGACTGCTCAAGATTGCCTTAACAGTATTGAAAATTTTCACATAAAAATTATAGCATAGAAGAAAGATAGGTATTGCACTGAAAAAAAAAAAAAAAAAAAAAAAGAAAAAAACTGATGAACAAAATGTGGGAGGTTCGTCCATAGATTTTTTTTTTCAATCAGCTCACCAGGCCATGTGTTGTGCATCCCCTGATAATCAGGCAACGGACATTGATGATGCCCTAAGCTTCCCACCTTGTTAAGTGTCTACTAGACAGCATTATTTTGACCTTACTAATTTTTTCCAAAATTTATATAATTTATAAATGCATATAAGTATTCAGTGTATGCATGATTCCTTTGTATATGTGAAAAGGAAGAATAAGAGTTAAGAGTGAGACAGAAGTTAGGATTTAGGAATGGTAGGGGAGTGTAGCATTAGTGAAGAAATAGTAGCACATAGTAGTTTTATTATTAGTAGGGATGTTCTGAAGTTAAGAGAATTTGACATTGTAATGAGAAGGGAGACAGCCAGGACTAAGGTTCATGTTAGAAATTTTTTGACTTCGAACATCTCCCGCTGAGGCAGGGTGACCCAAAAAGAAAGAAAATTCCCAAAAAGAGAATACTTTCATCATCATTCATCACATTCACCTCACTCATACATAATCACTGTCTTTGCAAAGGCACTCAGATACAGCAGTTCAGAAGTCCCTCCAAACTGTCAATATCCCAGACCCCTCCTTTAACCCTTAAACTGTCCAAACATAGATCTATGTTCACATGTGTAGTGCTCCAAAAGTAGATCTACATTTTTTACATATTTTCAAATATAAAAAAAAGTAGATCAAAGTTTTTTTACACTTTCAGATGTAAAAAAAAAAAAAAGATCTACGTTTTTTTACATACTTTCAAATGTTGAAAAAACGTAGATCTACGTTTGGACAGTTTAAGGGTTAAAGTGTAGGTGTTGTACTTCCCATTTCCAAGACTCAAGTCCGGCTAACCAGTTTCCCTGACTCCCTTCACGGAATATTACCCTGCTCACTCTCCAACAGCTCGTCAGGTCCCAAAAACCCCTTCACCCACAAAACCTCCTTTACCCCCTCCCTCCGACCTTTCCTAGGTTGACCCTTACCCCACCTTTGCTATACTAGAATTTATCTGTAATATTCTATGACAAAGATGAGGGGGTGATTCTGTTGTGAGCGTGAAGAAAAGTGTGAATATCAGGTGCATGTAGTGAGTTTATATTTATAAAATTGCATTTGTTTTCAAGTGGTTAGTAGGGTTATCTAAAGATAAGTTCAAAGTTAAGGAGAGTTGATGGATATTATATGATTAACTACGTAGTACAGAAAATCTAGTGGGGACAATTCAGCTTTCTTTGAATTGGTTCTTACTAAGTTTTCTCCTGAAACTCATAGACATCTCAGTATGTAAACATGCACAGTTATCAGTAAGGTTTTTCTGTGAGATGTTTTATTTTTACTTTTTTTCAGACGCTGAACACATTCTACAATGCACCACACCGCCTGCTGCTGACGGGTACACCACTGCAGAATAAGTTGCCAGAGCTGTGGGCCCTCCTTAACTTTCTCCTGCCATCCATCTTCAAATCATGTAACACATTTGAACAATGGTTTAATGCTCCCTTTGCAACCACAGGTGAAAAGGTAAAATGATTTTCACAGGCAAAATAAAATTATGCTAGAATGCTTAATAAATTATTTGTAATGAAGTCAAGCTGTAAGTAATGCTAGATATTGCTGTCTTAATTTAAAAAGGCATCATTTTAATAGATGGTGTAGGAATATTGAGAAGTTGTAGTTGATAATGACACATAAGCAGCATTTGAAAGTTTTATTTAGACAAAGTTTCACCTACACAACAGGCTTTATCAAATCAGGCATTAAAAATCCTGGTAAGTAAGACACATAGGCAACATTAAAATTCCTGCTCTTCTAGCAAAATATCATCTTGATAAAGTTTCCACTTGCTGCTTGTGTCTCATTATCAACTAGAAAAAGTCACTAATCAAACTGAGTAATGAAATAGGGGTTGTTTTCCTAGACTTAAGGAAATGTATATAAAGAAATTTACATAAATATATTTAAATATTGTTTGACAATTAGTAGTAAGAAGGCAGAAAATGCTGACAACTTCAAAGGAAAAGGATTCAGATGCATTCATTTGGGATGCCTTTATTGAAGATGTGATTGTCCCAGGACCTTGCTTGCTTTTAATACATACCTGGAGAGGGTTTTGAGGGTCAATGCTAATGTGGCCCAGTCTGAGACCAGGCCTCGTGGTGGATCAGGGTCTGATCAACCAGGCTGTTACTTCTGGCCGCACGCAAACTGACGTACGAACCACAGCCCAGCTGGTCAAGTACTGACTTTAGGTACCTGTCCAGTGCCTTCTTGAAGACAGCCAGGGGTCTTTTGGTAATATCCCTTACGTATGCTGAGAGAGAGTTGAACAGTCTTGGGCCTCTGACACTTACTGTCTTGTCTCTCAGTGTACTTATGGTGCCCCTGCTGTTCATTGGCTGAATGTTGCATCTCCTGCTGAGTCTTTTGCTTTCAATGGGAGTGATTTTCGTGTGCACTTTTTTGCTTCATTGTATAGTTAGAATTTGTTGTATACCCTGATATAGTTTTAATTACCTCAAGTTTTCCATATCTGAGTAGTTGAAATTTCTCTTCATTGAACTTTATACTGTTTTGAGTGGCCCATTTGAAGATTTGGTTGATGTCTGCTCAGAGTCTTGCGGTGTCTTCACTGGAGGACGTCATGGCAATTCAGGTGTCATCTGCAAAGGAAGACACGGAGCTATGGCTTACATCTTTGTCTATGTTCAGATATGAGGATGAGGCATACAGGATGAGAGTGAGTACTGTGCCTTGTGGAACAGAGCTGTTCGCCATAGCTGCCTCAGACTTTACTCTGTTTACTATTACTCTTCGTGTTCTATTTCTTAGGAAGTTATAAATCCACCTACCAACTTTTCCTGTTATTCATCACCATGCATTTTGTGCGCTATTGCACCATGGTCGCACTTGTCAATGGCTTTTGCAAAGTCTGTGTATACTACATCTGCATTTTGTTTATCCTCTAGCATCCAGGACCTTGTCATAGTGATCCAGTAGCTGGAACAGGCAGGAATGACCTGCTCTGAACCCATATTGCCCTGGGGTGTGTATTTTTAGACATTTCTCATAATTTTTTTCATATTTTTGTGCCAAATGCTTCAAAATGCAAATTGGTAACCCTCTGGGTGGCTGTAGGTACTTCTAGACCATGGCTATCTCAGTGCGAACCAAGGGTTAATACTAAGAGGAGGTGTGTCACTCTGAGTGACCACAGCAGACCCTTGGGATGCATAATTTTGTCTTACGTTGTACAAATTTCTTAACGCCTCACCCAAAGAGACAGTATTCGCATACAGTCAGCAAGCTAGGTGTGGGGGTATGGACTGGGAAGATACTAGAGTGGGAGAGTAAACGGCGGATGCTTTCTGCCGCTGCCGGCGTCGCCATCACTTGCCATATTATGGCCTATTTTATTCATTCTAGAGTATATATCATGTTTCTATGTTATTATTGTTTATTATGTCATATTAGATGAATTGTGATAGATAACTAAGCCGTAGAGTTGATATTAGCATTATTTTGTCATGCCTCCTGAGAGGCTGGAATGGATTAATTGCATTTCAGTTAATTTAAATGAGGAAAATTTACTCAGCATATGAACAAATCAGGATACGAACAAGGTCACGGAATGGATTAAATTCGTAAGCCGAGGTTCCACTGTACAGTGGACCCCCGCATAACGATTACCTCCGAATGCGACCAATTATGTAAGTGTATTTATGTAAGTGCGTTTGTACGTGTATGTTTGGGGGTCTGAAATGGACTAATCTACTTCACAATATTTCTTATGGGAACAAATTCGGTCAGTACTGGCACCTGAACATACTTCTGGAGTGAAAAAATATCGTTAACCGGGGGTCCACTGTATATTTATATGTGCTTCTAAACTGTTGTATCTGGGCACCTCTGCAAAAACAGTGATTATGTATGAGTGAGGTGAAAGTGTTAAATGATGATGAAAGTATTTTCTTTTTTGGGAATTTTCTTTCTTTTTGGGTCACTCTGCTTCGGTGGGAGACGGCCAACTTGTTAAAAAAAAAAAAAAAGTACACATAATTAGTTACTCAAATTATTATACATAGTAATGTGTGTCAATTCACTAGGATGACCCCAAAAGATCAGACAAGTGACTTATTTTTGTTGGGGTCTTTGATTTCTATTGTTTGTCTTTGTGTACTGAATGGTTCTTCAGTTTTCTTGTTCTGGGCAGTACATTTGTCTTTCATGGTCAGTCAGTTTAGCTGCAGTTGTTCATATGCAGGACACTCAGGTGAGTCCTGTAAAGTACGTACGTAAACTGAACTTCACTGGTCGTGTTCTCTTTCTACCCTGTCTTGATGCTTGCATGTGGTTGTGGCTACAGCAAGGACTGCATATTAATTTGGATGGCTTTTGTATATGTATAACTACTATATACAGTAGATCGTCGTTTAACCCTTTGAGGGTTTCGGTTGTACTAGTACGGCTTACGACCCAGGGTTTTTGACGTACTAGTACGCCTAAATTCTAGCGCCCTCAAATCTAGTGGGAGAAAGCTGGTAGGCCTACATATGAAAGAATGGGTCTATGTGGTCAGTGTGCACAGTATAAAAAAAATCCTACAACACACAGTGCATAATGAGAAAAAAAATTTTTGACCGTTTTTTTGGAATAAAACAGCGACTTTGCACTGTATTTTCATATGGTATTTATTGTTGTATTCTAGTTTTCTTGGTCTCATTTTATAGAATGGAAGACATATTACAGAAATTGAGATGATTTTGACTGGTTTTACAATGAAAAGTACCTTGAAATTGAGCTCAAAGTAGCAGAAATGTTCGATTTTTACCAAAGTTCAAAAGTAAACAAATCATGCCAAGCGTCCAATACACATCAACTGGTGAGTCTAATATTCTTTCGCAAGTGTGCCAATATTATTTATACCATTTTTTACGCTAATGCAGTAGTCTGCATAACAGTAAATCTTCTATTTTTTGTGAGAATAAAAATTCAAAGTGGAAAGCAAAAGAATGTAAGAGGGGCCTTGAGACGTGACTAACGAACAGAGGAAATGTCATTTTAGTGCCAGGAATGTCTTTCTTGTTTATTCTGGACCCTATTCGGAAATTGGCATCTTTTGAAATTTGTGTGAAATTTGCAAAATTGCTAAATTCTGACCACTGTACTAGATAGTTGAAATTGGTAAATGGGTGGTTTCGTGCACTCATTCAATAGAAAAAGTGGAGTTCTAGCGAAATATTCATGTTCTTTGTCGACTAATACATTGGAATTGGCTGAAAATGGGGCTCAAAGTGGGCAAAATCGCCGATGCGTAAACATCGCCGAGACCACTAACTTCACGAGAGCATAATTCCATAAGTTTTCCATCAAATTTCAAAGTTTTGGTGTCATTATGATCGGGAAAAGATTCTCTATCTTTTCATAAGAAAAAAAATATTTTTTTGTTTATATTTGGCTGACCCTGAGAACGAGTCTCGGAGAGGGCCTGTCGACCCTCAAAGGGTTAACATGGTAGTTACGTTCCTGAAAACACCGTGTTAGGGAAAAACCGTGTTAGACAAATAGATGAACTTATGGGAAGAATAGGGTTACGTTCCCGGGAGCCCCAAAAAGCCAAACAACTTTTTTTTAGACCAACAGATCTTACAAAAATAAAAGTGAATATGTAATTGTAGTTCATTGTTGTGATGTATTATATTGTTTTTACTGCATAAGATTACAACTGCAGCAGAAATAATAGTATTTCTTACCTTAAATTGTGGGGGTTTGTGGATGATTGTGAAGAGAGTGGAGAGTTATGTTGTGGTCCTACTGGGCTGAGGTGGATGGTACAGGTACTGGTACTGAAGTTAATGGATGTACTGGAGTGTGCATAAATTCTGTAAGGGATTTCTGTTCTGCTTTACTCTACAGTACATATACAATTGACAGTAAGGCATCAGCTGCACTAGACACCATTTCAGGGTCCTCTTCAGTGAAAAGGTCTAACTTTAAGTCATTCAGTAAGTGAGTCAAGTCAGTAAGTCATTCAGTCAAATCAGTAAGTCAGTCAAGTCAGTTATTATATCAGTCAGGTCAGTCAGTCAGTCAGTCAGTCATCATACAGACTCATATTTACCTCATTCTTTTTGTGTACAAAATGACACTTCATTCCGGCTACAGGCTATCTCTTTTCTAATAGTATCTCTATTTTCTTTGTTAATTCTAAGACCTAAATGCTTAAACCTTTTCTTGCAACTTTCAGCATTACTTGTATGCCTACTGGGTGCCATGATTGCTTGGCAGGTTTAAGATATGGCAATTAATATGTATCTAAACAAACACAGCGAGCTACTGGCACAGGTTCGCCCAACACACACATGAACCGGAACTGAAGGCTGGGAGGGTGGTGGGGGTGGCTGATGCTGGCCGGGGATGGAAGTAGCCCATCCCACCCCACAGGTGACTGCACGCTCAAAATTTTTCCCCCTCCCGCAACCGTGTTAAATTAATTTTACAGTGTTAAACAAAAATATGCCGCAGTTGTTCAGTCATGCTATCACCAAAATGTGCCAGACAAAACTGTGTTGAACGACGGTCTATTGTACTGCAATTTTACTTTCGCTTTTTATATCTGATAATGTTCCCTTAATATCAGGATCATTTGAAGTGAGTAAAAATATTACTGGGTAGTTTGATGGTAAACAGGTGAATTAGCCTACTGATACATACTACCATATTTCATCCAACTTCATCACTTGGTTTATGATAGCCTACTGCCGCTAAGTGCCAACGAATCTTTACGATTATAATTATTTTGTTATTTATTCATCATTTTACACACAGTAGTTTACAAGATTCATTATTGGGTTGTATACAAGAACTTAGACTACTGTTTAGTACTGATAAAATTTCTCTAGGCTTGGGTTGAGGCTTCTGAATAATGTGGGTGTGACTTGGACTTGCCTATCATGGGTCAGTAGGTCTGCTGCAGTGTTCCTTCTTTCTTATGTTCTTATGTACTGGACTAGTGCAGTGTGAATATCAGTATCACTCCAGACTCCAAGCAGTGCAGCTGTGTAGTCTTATATCTACAGTACTTAGGTATACACAATTTTTTCTTTATTGTAAAGCACTGGTACCGCTTTTATACACAAATATGATTGGAAAGAGGAAATGCAATAATGCTGAGCATTCTAGTGAATGTAAATGGTTAACATTAGATGAAAAACTAGAAATTATAAAACAATATGAAGATGGTGCATTGTATACTAAAATAGCAAGTGACCAACTTTTTCTGGGAGGTAGTCTCCCTCCCTCCTACACACCCTAACTTGAGCCTCACTACTCTCATAAAAACTCTTTACAGCATTTAGTAACTTACCACGTATTCCATACACTTGCAACATCTTCCACATTGCTCCTCTATCCACACTATCATGTTTTTTTTTTTTTTTTTTAACACACTGGCCGATTCCCACCAAGGCAGGGTGGCCCGAAAAAGAAAAACTTTCACCATCATTCACTCCATCCATAAATCCATAAATTCAATGAAAACCTCCCAATCTTTATCTATGTTTTTATATTTTTAGGTGGAGTTAAATGAAGAGGAAACTATCTTGATCATTCGACGTCTGCACAAAGTTCTTAGACCATTTTTACTACGCCGACTCAAGAGAGAAGTTGAAGCACAATTGCCAGATAAGGTAAACTTTTTAATGATTACTTAGTCCATTCATAATAATTTGCTTTTGTTTCCATTATAGTCTACCATTTTAGCATTCAGGAAGACTTAGTGGATGCACAAATAATCAGCACACAGGAGAATGAAACTTAGGACGACATTTTGGTTCAACTTGGGCTGAAACATCATCATAAGTTCTCTTATGTGCAGGTTATGTGCATAGTTCCAGTCTTGGTATTGTGCCTTGTTATTCATTAGTGAATTCATTTGTTTCTTGTTAGAAATCCTGAATTGTAAGACATCACTCCTCACCCTTATGGAATGAGACTGGTGTAAGTACATCATTCTCCGACGTACACTGAAGTAAAGTGAACAGATTATTTCACCTATGTTTTAGCATTAGTGTTATTATTTTCTGTAAAAAAAAAAAAAAAGATTAAGGTACTGCCTAATATCCATCCACTCATCTTTTGACTTTGAATTTATTCCCCTTATATATATGTTCTACAGCAATTCTCACATCAGCATTTTCATATCAGCTTTCTTTTTCGTCATCTGCTCTCCTTTATTTTTTTTTTTTTTTTTTTTTTTTTTTTTTTTTTTTTTTTTTTAACTCCTTGGCAGTCTCCTACTGCCAGGGTGTTGAAAAAAAAGGAACTATGCACACACTCTGTCAATCCCTGGGTACTTTCCTCCTTTCATACATTTATTGAACACATGCACCAACCACTCTAACACCACAGTAGACCATCAGATAACACACAATCTGTTAACACGTGTTCGTTACTGCACGGTTGCAAAATGGTGGCATTTTTTGATGAACACTCGATAAAAACTGGTTAGCACAATAGACGACATGTAGGAGCAAATGTGACATGTGCTACATTCTTTCCCCTCTGTCTCACACTGAGCCTCAGGGTGAGTCCATTGTCTTATTTGCTAGTGTGTGAGAGTGTGCGTGCTGGTGGGTGAGGACAAGGTACTGGGTGAAGAAGAGCGAATGAAGTTATTGGCGAAAGAATTAAAGTGGCATGCTGTTGCTGCTGTCATGCATTCCCTTCAGCTGTTGCATGCCTCATGTGGCAGTAGAGCATATGGTCAGATGGGCACTGGTGTGGGGATGGGTAGAGGCAGGTGGGTGAGGATATGCAGGTGAGGATGAATGTTTGGGAGAGATGCATACAAGCATGGGGTGTTGAGGTCTAGGCAAGCATGGTGGGGAGGGCAGAGAAGTGTGGAGTGGAGGGAGAGTATGGGAGATGGTAGGGGCCTGATGTTGAGTGAAGGTGTTGGTCCATAGTTATCCCACTCTCCGGTGTATGGGCAGGTTGAGAGCCCCAATCTTTAGCAAATGGGAAGGAAGTTGAGGGCCCCACTCTCCGACTTGTAGGCTGGATATTAAGGGCCCCACTCTCCAACGTATGGGAAGGTTGAGGCCCCCCACTCTACAACAAATGGGCAGGAGGTTGAGGGCCCCACTCTCCAGTGTATAGGCAGGATGTTAAGGGCCCCACTCTCCAACAAATGGGCAGGGGGTTGAGGGCCCTACTCCTCAACAAAGGGGCAGGAGGGTGAGGGGCCCCACTCTACAACAAATGGGCAGGTTGAGGGGCCCCACACTCCAACAAAGGAGCAGGAGATTGAGGGTTGCACTCTCCAACAAAAGGGCAGGAGGTTGAGGACTCCACTCTCCAATGAATGGGCAGGTTGAGGGCCCCACTCTCCAACAAATGAGCAGGAGGTTGAGGGGATGAGTGAAGGTGGGTAAGGGCTGATATTTTTTTTTTTTTAACACTCGGCCATCTACCACTGAGGCAGGGTAACCCGAAAAAGAAGCACTTTCACCATTATTTACTTCATCACCGTATTGCCAGAGGTGCTTAGACACTACAGTCCATGTGCCTCTCCAAACTGCAAATATCCCCACCCCTAATTCAGAGTGCATGCACTGTACTTCCCACCTCCAGGACTCTAAGTCTGGCTAACTGGTTTCCCTGAATCCCTTCATAAATTGTTACTTTGTTCACACTCCAGCAGCTTGTCAAGTCCCAAAAACCATTTGCCTCCACTTACTCTTAACATGCACACACAAGCTTGCTAGAAGTCCAAGCCCTTCACACATTAAACTGCCTTTACCCCCTTTCTCCAACCTTTCCTAGGGCAACCCCCTACTTTGCCTTACCTCCACTACAGATTTATACATCCTCCAAGTCACCCTATTTTGCTCCATCCTCCCTAAATGTCCAGACCACCTCAACAGCCCCGCCTCTGCCATCTGAATAATTCTTTTAGTAACTCTGCACCTTCTCCTAATTTCCATGCTATGATATGAATTCTCTGCATAATATTCACATCACACATTGCCCTCAGACACATCTTCACTGCCTCCAGCCTCCTCACTGCAACATTCACAACCCATGGTTCTCACCCATATAAGAGTATTGGTATCAATATTCCCTTACATATTTCCTCTTTGCCTCCAGGAATGGCATTCTTTGTCTCCACAGATGCCTCAGTGCACCACTCACCTTTTTACCTTCTTCGTCTCTGTGGTTCACCTCTTCTTTCATAGATTCATCTGCTCACAAGTCCACTCCCAAATATCTGAAAACATTCACTTCTTCCATACTCTCTCCTCAAATCTGATATCCAGTTTTTCATTACCCAAATTTTTTGTTACCCTTTCTCATCTTGCTCTTATGTTCACTTTTAATTTCCTCCTTTTACGTACCCTCTCGAATTTGTCCACCACCCTTTTTTAATTATTTATCTCTATATTTAAGAGCTCTCTATAACTTAATTATCTAGTATGTATTTTCAGGTTGAATATATCATCAAATGTGAAATGTCAGGGTTGCAACATGTGCTATACCGCTCTATGCAGACAAGGGGAGTTATGTTGTGTGCTGAAGATAAGAAAGGTCAGAAGAGCAATACCAAGGCTCTCATGAATACTATTATGCAACTTCGCAAACTTTGCAACCATCCCTTTATGTTCCAACACATTGAGGAAGCCTATTGCAATCATACTGGATTTGCAGGAGGCATAGTTCAAGGGTAAGTTATGTTACTTTAGTTGCTCTGCTAGTAAATAATTAATTACTGCATTTGGAAAACAAGGTATCAAACAATTTAGATAAAGAAAAATTGGATATCACATTGGAGGGAGGGAGTATGGAAGAAGTGAATGTTTTCAGATATTTGGGAGTTAACTTGTCAGCAGATGGGTTTATGAAGGATGAGGTTAACCATAGAATTGATGAAGGAAAAAAGGTGAATGGTGCATTTAGGTATCTGTGGAGACAAAAAATGTTATCCATGGAAGCAAAGAAGGGAATGTATGAAAGTTTAGTGGTACCAACACACTTACATGGGTGTGAAGCTTGGGTTGCAAATGCTGCAGTGAGGAGGCAGCTGGAGGTAGTGATGTCCTGTCTAAGGGCAATGTGTGGTGTAAATATTATGCAGAGATTTTGGAGTGTGGAAATTAGGAAGTGTGGAATTACTAAAAGTATTAGTCAGAGGGCTGAAGAAGGGTTGTTGAGGTGGTTTGATCATTTAGAGAGAATGGATCAAAGTAGAATGACTTAGAGAGCATATAAATCTGTAGGAAAAGAAGGTTCTCTGTTCATTAGTCACGTCCCCAGGCCCCTCTTATATTTCTTTTGCTTTCCACTTTGAATTTTTATTCTTACAAAAAATAGAAGATTTACTGTTATGCATTAGTGTAGAAATGGTATAAATAATATCAGCGCACTTGTGAAAGAATATTAGAATCACCAGTTGACGTGTATTGGACGCTTGGCATGATTTGTTTACTTTCGAAATTTGGTAAAAATTGAACATTTCTGCTACTTTGAGCTCAATTTCAAGGTACTTTTCATTGTGAAACCAGTCAAAATCATCTCAATTTCTGGAATATATCTTCCATTCTATAAAAAGAGACCAGGAAAACTAGAATACAACCATAAATATCATACGAAAATACAGTGCAAAGTCGCTGTTTTAATCCAAAAACACGGTCAAAGTTTTTTTTTTTTTCATTACACACTGTGTGATGCAGGATTCTTTTTATACTGTGCACACTGACCACATAGACCCATTCTTTCATATGTAGGCCTACCAGCTTTCTCTCGCTAGATTTGAAGGCGCTAGAATTTAGGCATGCTAGTAGGTCAATAACCCTGGTGCGTAAGCCGTACTAGTACGTCGAAAACCCTGAAAGGGTTAATAAGTCTGGAGAGAAACAAAATATGTGTTAGATCTGGAAGTGGAGGTACTGGAAAGATGGAGAGAATATTTTGATGAGATGTTGAATATCAGCGATGAAGGGGAGGCAGTCATTATATGCATTGGTCAAAAAGAGGAGACACCATATAGGAGTGAGGAATACCCTGAGGTAGATGTGGAGAAAGTCCATGAGGCAGTGGTTAAAACTAAAGGGTGTAATGCAGCTGGGATAGATGGAATTAAGACAGAGATATTAAAAGTAGGTAGGGATATAGTATTGGAATGGTTGGCGTATTTGTGCATAATACAGTGGAACCTTGGTACTCGAACTTAATTCGTTCCAGAAGGCTGTTTGTGTATCGAGCGAATTTTTCCCAATCAATTTTCTTTTAGGTTGGCTGTTATCACTGATCTTCGTAGGCCCCATGGTGGGGTGTTTATGTTGCAGTTTTGTAACTGTAGTGTAAACACGCCTCTGGCAAGACAGTGATGGAGTGAATGATGGTAAAAGTTTTTCTTTTTGTGGCCACTCTACCTTGGTGGGAAACGGCCGATGTGTTAATAAAATAATAATATAAAAAACACCAAAAAATGCGAAGAAATGTGAAATAGTTTACAGCGAAGTTCTGGCAGGTCGCATTTGTTTGGTTGTGTGCCGAGCAAATGTTCAAATACTGAATTGTTCGAGTATGGAGCTGTTCAAGTAGTACTGAGGTTCCACTGTGTGCATGAAAGAAGGGAAGGTACAAAAGGGTTGGTAAATATATTGTAAGGGGACAAGAGAGAATGTAAGAATTATAAAGGTACACTACTGTTGCACATGTACCTTACTCATCTGCTTATTGGTTTTGTGTGCCATTTTTATAATTTTAAAGAAATAAACTTGTTGAGTGTACCAGATAGTGTATGACAGAATTATTGAAAGAGTGAAGAGTAAGATAGAAAATAGAATTGCAGAGGAGTAGAGAGTATTTAGGAAGGATAGAGGATGATGATCTGTTGGAGTGTGAGCAGGGTAATATTTAATGAAGGGATTCAGGGAAACCGGTTATTTTTATATAGCCAGACTTGAGTACCTGGAAATGGGAAGTACAATGCCTGCACTCTAAAGTAGGGGTTCGGGATATTGGCAGTTTGGAGGGGTATATTGTGTATCTTTATACGTATATACTTCTAAACTGTTGTATTCTGGGCACCTCTGCAAAAACAGTGATTATGTGTGAGTGAGGTGAAAGAGTTGAATGATGATGAAAGTATTTTCTTTTTGGGGATTTTCTTTCTTTTTTGGGTCACCCTGCCTCGGTGGGAGACAGCCGACTTGTTAAAAAAGAAAAAAAAAATTGCCCTTAGACAGGACATCTCCACTGCCTCCAGCCTCCTCCTCACTGCAGCATTTACAACCCAAGCTTCACACCCTTATAAGAGTGTTGGTACTACTATACTTTCATACATTCCCTTCTTTGCCTCCATAGATAACGATTTTTGTCTCCACGTATACCTCAACACACCACTTGCCTTTTTTCCCTCATCAGTTCTATGATTAACTTCATCCTTCATAAATCCATCCGCTGACAAGTCAACTCCCAAATATCTGAAAACATTTACTTCTTCCATACTCCTCCTCCCAATTTGACATCCCATTTTTCTTTATCTAAATCATTTGATACCCTCATCATCTTACTCTTTTCTATGCTCACTTTCAACTTTCTACCTTTTCACACACTCCCAAATTCATCCACTAACCTTTGCAATTGTTCTTTAGAATCTCCCATAAGCACAGTATCATCAGCAAAAAGTAACTGTGTCAATTCCCATTTTGTATTTGATTCCCCGTAATTTAATCCCACCCCTCTCCCGAACACCCTAGCATTTACTTCTTTTACAACCCCATCTATAAATATATTAAACAGCCATGGTGACATTACACATCCCTGTCTAAGACCTACTTTCATCATGAAGTAGTCTCCCTCTCTTCTTCACACCCTAACCTGAGCCTCACTATCGTCATGAAAACTCTTTACAGAACTTAGTAACTTACCACCTATTTCATATACTTGTAACATCTGCCACATTGCTTCCCTGTCCACTCTATCATATGCCTTTTCTAAATCCATAAATGCATTAAAAACTTCCATACTTTTATCTAAATACTGTTCACATATATGCTTCAATGTAAACACTTGATCTACACATCCCCTACCCACTCTAAAAAAATGTATTTTTTGTTAATGTTTTAGGGTGTCTGGAACGGATTAATTGTATCTACATTAACCCTTTGACTGTTTCGGCCGTATATATACGTCTTACGAGGTACCGTGTTTGACGTATATCTACTCATAAATTCTAGCGGCTTCAAATCAAGCAGGAGAAAGCTGGTAGGCCCACATGTGAGAAAATGGGTCTGTGTGGTCAGTGTGCACCATATAAAAAAAATCCTGGAGCATGCAGTGCATAATGAGAAAAAAAAAAAGACCGTTTTTTTAATTAAAAATGCCGAATTTGTGGTCTATTTTCGTATAGTATTTATGGTTGTATTCTCATTTTCTTGGTCTCATTTGATAGAATGGAAAACATATTATAGAAATAGAGGTGATTTTGATTGGTTTTACTTTAAAAAGAACCTGGAAATGGAGCTCAAAGTAGGGGAAATGTTTGATTTTTGCCGATGTTCAAAAGTAAACAAATGATGTCATTGTCCAATAAATATCCAACTAGCCATTCTAATATGCAGTCATGAATGGGTTGATGTTATTTATACAACTATTACAATATTGCAGCAGTCTGCATAACAGTAAATCTTCTTTTTTTTTTGTTTGAATAAAAATTCAAATTAGAAAGCAAGAGTAATATCAGAGGGGCCTGGAGATGTGACTGATGAACAAAGAAAATGTTATTTTAGAACCAGGAATGTCTGGTTCATTCTGGACCTTATTTTGAAATTGTCATATTTTTTATTTTCGTGAAATTAGCCAAATTGCAAATTTCTGCCACGTTATTGGGTGGTTGAAATCAGTAAATTTGCAGTTTCTTGTACTCAGTCGATAGAAAAAATTGGAGTTCTAAAGAAATAGCTATGAGTTTGATCGACTGGAACAATGGAATTAGCCGAAAACAAGGATCAAAGTGGGCAAAATCACCGATTTGTAAATATCGCCGAGGTCGCTAACTTCGCGAGAGCGTAATTCCATCAGTTTTCAATAAAATTTTGTTTTTTTTTTGGTGTCATTACAATCGGGAAAAGATTCTCTATCATTTCATAAGAAAAATAATTTTTTATTTTTTTTTTTTAAATTTTGTGACACCAGGAGACACCTCAGGATTGGGGTGTTGCGAGAGTCAAAGGGTTAATTCTTATGGGAAATATTATTTCGGCTTTAGGCCATTTTGGTTTTAGACTGACCTTCTGGAACTGATTACGGCCGATAATCGAGTGTCCACAGTAGCTGGGATTTTAGAAAGTAAATGCAAAGTTGGAATTATCACAGTTGAATTCTGATAGTAACTGCTCTTTTTGGGGATGATTCTGAAGGCAATTTGCAAAGGTTGGTGGTTGAATTTAGAAGGGTATGTAAAATGGCATTCAAAGTGAATATAGAAAAGAGCAAGATGATGAGGGTAACAAAAAGTCAAGGCAGTGATAGATTGGGTATCAGATTGGAGGATGGAGCATGAGGTAAATATATTTAGAAATTTGGAAGAGAACATGTCAACAGATGGATCTATGAAAGTCAAGGTGAATCATAAAAGGGATGATGGGGTAAAGGTGGGTAGTATCTGTTAAAAGAAAGATGTTCATTGAAGTAAAAAATGGTATGTACCAGAGTAGTGATGCCAACACTTTTATATGGGTGTGAGGCATGGATTTTTGATGCTGCAGTGAGGAGTTTGCTAGAGGTAGTAGAGATGCTATGTTTAAGAAAAATATATGAATTCATGCAGAGAATCTGATCCTAGAAATTGAAAGAGTGGTGTAGGGCCACCAAGGGTTTTAATTCAGAGGGTTTAGGAGGGGCTGTCAGTGTGGTTTGGGCATGTAAAGAAAATAGAGAGGGATAGGATGACAGAGAAAATGTATGAATCTGGAATGAAAGGTGGGATGGGTTAGAATCATCCAGGAATGGTTGACGAGTAGTAATGGAGGCTTTTAAGTTTTGCGAGCTTGTGTGAGCATGCTAGAAGTGAATGGAGATAAGTGGTTTTTAACCCCTTAACTGTCCAAACGTAGATCTGTGTTGTTACTGATAGTGCTCCAAACGTAGATCAACATTTTATTTTTCCTGCCTCCAAATTTGGTGCGATTGGCCTGAGATGCCTGGTTATTATAGAATGGCTCTTAACACTCAGTGTGAGCAGTATTAAAAAAATCTGGGACCAATTAGCACCGTGTGGGAGCACCAGTTCAATTGAGTGCCAGCTAGAGCAAGCAGCGTGGCAAACATCAGGGATTCACTGATGTCATGTCGCATTAATACTCCCCTTTTAAGAGGAAAGTAATGCTGACCCTGAGTTTAGTAGCTTTAAGATGAATGTGGCAACAAGTGGTCGAGGAAATATCAAAAACCTCGATAATAACCCATGTGCAATATTTGTGCAACATCCTTTCAATTTTGATACCAGTGGTAGTGTCATCCTGCCAAAATGTCCTATAACCTATGCTCTAAGTAAAGAAAAACAATTCTGGACATGTGTAATACGTGTTCGGCTGGCTGGGTTGTCAGCTGGCTTGCCGGCCCGCTGGCTGATTGACTAAGGCTGTCTCCATTTCCATCTGTCTGTCTGTATCTGTGTTTCTGTCTGTCTGTCTCACAGGTACACATAAATATAATTATTCATAGTGTAAATTACTTAGCATGTGAGAAGTTTTTACAAAGTAGAAGTGATGCAAGGAGGAAAGAGTATATGGAGAAAAAGAGAGAGATTAAGAGAGTGGTGAAGCAATGTAAAAAGAGAGCAAATGAGAGAGTGGGTGAGACGTTATCAACAAATTTTGTTGAAAATAAGAAAAAGTTTTGGAGTGAGATTAACAAGTTAAGGAAGCCTAGAGAACAAATGGATTTGTCAGTTAAAAATAGGAGAGGAGAGTTATTAAATGGAGAGTTAGAGGTATTGGGAAGATGGAGGGAATATTTTGAGGAATTGTTAAATGTTGATGAAGATAGGGAAGCTGTGATTTCGTGTATAGGGCAAGGAGGAATAACATCTTGTAGGAGTGAGGAAGAGCCAGTTGTGAGTGTGGGGGAAGTTCATGAGGCAGTAGGCAAAATGAAAGGGGGTAAGGCAGCCGGGATTGATGGGATAAAGATAGAAATGTTAAAAGCAGGTGGGATATAGTTTTGGAGTGGTTGGTGCAATTATTTAATAAATGTATGGAAGAGGGTAAGGTACCTAGGGATTGGCAGAGAGCATGCATAGTTCCTTTGTATAAAGGCAAAGGGGACAAAAGAGAGTGCAGAAATTATAGGGGGATAAGTCTGTTGAGTATACCTGGTAAAGTGTATGGTAGAGTTATTATTGAAAGAATTAAGAGTAAGACGGAGAATAGGATAGCAGATAAACAAGGAGGCTTTAGGAAAGGTAGGGGGTGTGTGGACCAGGTGTTTACAGTGAAACATATAAGTGAACAGTATTTAGATAAGGCTAAAGAGGTCTTTGTGGCATTTATGGATTTGGAAAAGGCGTATGACAGGGTGGATAGGGGGGCAATGTGACAGATGTTGCAGGTGTATGGTGTAGGAGGTAGGTTACTGAAAGCAGTGAAGAGTTTTTATGAGGATAGTGAGGCTCAAGTTAGAGTATGTAGGAAAGAGGGAAATTATTTCCCAGTAAAAGTAGGCCTTAGACAAGGATGTGTGATGTCACCATGGTTATTTAATATATTTATAGATGGGGTTGTAAGAGAAGTAAATGCGAGGGTCTTGGCAAGAGGCGTGGAGTTAAAAGATAAAGAATCACACATAAAGTGGGAGTTGTCACAGTTGCTCTTTGCTGATGACACTGTGCTCTTGGGAGATTCTGAAGAGAAGTTGCAGAGATTGGTGGATGAATTTGGTAGGGTGTGCAAAAGAAGAAAATTAAAAGTGAATACAGGAAAGAGTAAGGTTATGAGGATAACAAAAAGATTAGGTGATGAAAGATTGGATATCAGATTGGAGTATGGAGGAGGTGAATGTATTCAGATATTTGGGAGTGGACGTGTCAGCGGATGGGTCTATGAAAGATGAGGTGAATCATAGAATTGATGAGGGGAAAAGGGTGAGTGGTGCACTTAAGAGTCTGTGGAGACAAAGAACTTTGTCCTTGGAGGCAAAGAGGGGAATGTATGAGAGTATAGTTTTACCAACGCTCTTATATGGGTGTGAAGCATGGGTGATGAATGTTGCAGCGAGGAGAAGGCTGGAGGCAGTGGAGATGTCATGTCTGAGGGCAATGTGTGGTGTGAATATAATGCAGAGAATTCGTAGTTTGGAAGTTAGGAGGAGGTGCGGGATTACCAAAACTGTTGCCCAGAGGGCTGAGGAAGGGATGTTGAGGTGGTTCGGACATGTAGAGAGAATGGAGTGGAACAGAGTGACTTCAAGAGTGTATCAGTCTGTAGTGGAAGGAAGGCGGGGTAGGGGTCGGCCTAGGAAAGGTTGGAGGGAGGGGGTAATGGAGGTTTTGTGTGCGAGGGGCTTGGACTTCCAGCAGGCATGCGTGAGCGTGTTTGATAGGAGTGAATGGAGACAAATGGTTTTTAATACTTGACGTGCTGTTGGAGTGTGAGCAAAGTAACATTTATGAAGGGGTTCAGGGAAACCGGCAGGCCGGACTTGAGTCCTGGAGATGGGAAGTACAGTGCCTGCACTCTGAAGGAGGGGTGTTAATGTTGCAGTTTAAAAACTGTAGTGTAAAGCACCCTTCTGGCAAGACAGTGATGGAGTGAATGATGGTGAAAGTTTTTCTTTTTCGAGCCACCTTGCCTTGGTGGGAATCAGCCAGTGTGATAATAAAAATAAATTACCTAGGATAACTCCATAAAATCCTGACAAAGTGCTGTACTGTGCTTGTAGATATAAGGCATAATAAGCATGACTGGCAAGTAATACTTATTTTCACTTGTTCAGGAATCAGACGTGATGACTCTGCATCGTGTGTAATACCTGTTGGTTCATGAGTGGCTCTCTCTCTCTGATACAGAAAGAGAGACAGGAAGACAGACACATAGGCAGACAGAAAGACAGATAAGCAGAGGCAGAGATAAACAGCAACAGACAAATAAAGCCAAGGCATTGCACAATCATCAGTGTCACTCCACTGCTGCACTGTCAGCAGTGGAGTGACACTTGTCTTACACCATGCTTCAAGGAGTTTTCATAAACACTCCCGCATGTCTAAAACATTGCTGGGACCTATAAATACTTTGTATATATTTCTAGACAATAGTATGGGACCAAGTTCACCTGTCTGCATGTTTGATTATCTGAATACTATTACAGTATCTAATATTAGTGTCAGAACAAACATTGGCTATGAAATCACAAGAACCACTACAAATTGTTATTATCAGAACATAAAAATTATACAGATTAAAAAAAAAAAATAGAAAGAAAGGTATATCGGCAGCAGTTCTGCAAGCGGCAAGACTCCATGTTGCCGTCAGGTGAGCATCCAGCACCAACTTCACGGCCTTACGTCTTGGTAAGTACTGACCCTAATGGGTTTTTTTTTATATATTACACACAGAAAATTGCCCTATTTAATTTTTTTTTTCTTCCAAAAATACTCGGAGTGCTGGGCGAGAGAACGTAGATCTACGTTTGGACAGTTAAGGGGTTAGTGAATGTGCTGTTGGAGTGTGAATAAGGTATTATTTATGAATGGATTCAGGGGAACTGGTAAGCCAGACTAGAGTCCTGGAGGTTGGAAGGGCAGTGGGGGGAGTGTTGCAGTCAGAGGGTAATCTGAATTGTGATGTCTGCACATTTCTGGCAGCATAGCAGTTGAATGGTGGTGAATGTGTTTTCTTCTTTGGGTTACCCTGCCTTGGCAGGAGATGTCCATTGAGATAAAACACAATAATAATTTGATGTGTTCCTTTAATGTGTCATATATAGAACTCTTATTTACTTTGTTTTTTACTGGCATTATTTTAGAAATTAATCATAAATAAAGGTTAATCATTAGTATTATTTACTTTTTTGTTTTTAGATTTACAGTATCTTAGAAATCAGTCATAATTGAAGATTAATTATTGCTATTACAGTGGACCCCCGGTTAACGATATTTTTTCATTCCAGAAGTATGTTCAGGTGCCAGTACTGACCGAATTTGTTCTCATAAGGAATATTGTGAAGTAGATTAGTCCATTTCAGACCTCCAAACATATACGTACAAACGCACTTATATAAATACACTTACATAATTGGTCGCATTGGGAGGTGATCGTTAAGCGGGGGTCCACTGTATTTAGTTTTTGTTTTTAGCTTACAGTATCTTCAAAATAAGTTATAATTGAAGATCAGTCATTAATTAATTTGAAAAGTGAGAAACCACTTGACGGAGTCCCTATGCAACGAGACCAAAATATATACTACATGGTCTCTTGCCTGTGTTTGAATTTTCTGTCCATGTGGTTACTCTTTTTATTAATCAGTTTTTATGATGCTTTAATCCAAGCATTACTTAATTTCTTTATATTGCTCCTCCTCAGTCCAGATCTGTATCGAGCATCTGGCAAGTTTGAACTTCTAGATCGAATCTTGCCCAAACTAAAGACTAGCGATCATCGGGTGCTGCTCTTCTGCCAGATGACACAGCTTATGACTATTATGGAGGACTACCTCATGTATAAAGGCTTCAAATACTTGAGACTTGATGGTTTGTTGCATTTAATTTTGTTTTTTAGTTAAAAGTAGGTAAACATGAAAATCTCTATCATACGCAAGTACAATATGACACCATCGAAAATATTGATTTATTTTACAACTTTCAAATTAATCCTGTGGTGGCAGGGATTTGAACCCACACCATATCTGTCTGGCCTTTACAAAGCAGCTAAAGAGTGGTCTCCAGACACAGTCAGTGAGCTCCTATATCAATAGAGTGATGGTTTTACATAACAAATGCTCCTCTGCCCCTGGAGCCATTGTTTTAGGTGAGTGTAGAGAAATTTCACATGATAAAATATCTTGGTAAGCACTGTGATTACAGTGTGATCCATCTGTGTGGAAGAATATGGTCACTGTTCAGTTGACTTTCAATAGGTTTATACATTGGAACCTCGGTTTTCATCATTAATTCGTTTCAGAAAGTCCGACAAAAACTGAATTCGGTGAGAACTGAAGCAATATTCCCTTAAGAAATAATGTAAATCCAATTAATCCGTTCCAGACACCCAAAAATATTGACAAAAAAAAACATTTTATAAAGAATAACTATAGTTTTACATAAAGAAAACAATGAGAAATAAATATAAATGACTAATGGAATGGATAAATGAACATTTAACATCACTTTTACCTTTATTGAAGACTTGTTGGCGTATGGAAGACGGCGAGAAGGGGAGAGGGAGGAGAGGTTATCTCTGCCACCATCACTACCACCCTCTACCACCATCACTACCACCCTCTACCACAATCACTACCACTACCACCATCACTACCACCCTCTACCACCATCACTACCACCCTCTACCACCATCACTACCACCCTCTACCACCATCATTACCACCCTCTACCACCATCATTACTACCCTTTACCACCCTATACCACCATCACTACCACCCTCTACCACCTTCACTACCACCCTCTACCACCATCACTACCACCCTCTACCACCATCACTACCACCATCACTACCACCCTCTACCACCATCACTGCCACCCTCTACCACCATCATTACCACCCTCTACCACCATCACTACCACTACCACCCTCTACCACCGTCACTACCACTCTCTACCACCATCACTACCACCCTCTACCACCATCACTACCACCCTCTACCACCATCACTACCACCCTCTACCACCATCATTACCACCCTCCACCACCATCATTACCACCCTTTACTACCATCACTACCACCCTATACCACCATAACTACCACCCTCTACCACCATCACTACCACCCTCTACCACCATCACTACCACCCTCTACCACCATCAGTACCACCCTATACCACCATAACTACCACCCTCTACCACCATCACTACCACCCTCTACCACCATCACTACCACCCTCTACCACCATCAGTACCACCCTATACCACCATAACTACCACCCTCTACCACCATCACTACAACCCTCTACCACCATCACTACCACCCTCTACCACCATCACTACCACCCTCTACCACCATCACTACCACCATCACTACCACCCTCTACCACCATCATTACCACCCTCTACCACCATTACCACCCTCTACCACCATTATTACCACCCTCTACCACCATCACTACCACCCTATACCACCATCACTACCACCCTATACCACCATCACTACCAACCTATACCACCATCACTACCACCCTTTATCACCATCACTACCACCCTCTACCACCATCACTACCACCCTCTACCACCACCACCACCCTCTACCACCATCACTACCACCCTCTACCACCATCACTACCACCCTCTACCACCATCACTACCACCCTCTACCACCATCACTACCACCCTCTACCACCATCACTACCACCCTCTACCACCATCACTACCACCATCACTACCACCATCACTACCACCCTCTACCGATGAGAAATAAAGCCAGACTGACTCAGAATGCATGGGATACTTTGTGTGGGCACAGGTGGACATGTTCGTTACTGCAGACCACTGTCAACTCGACAAAAACAAAGGTGATGAACGAAAACTAGGACAAGTCGTCGAAAACCAAATTTGACATAAACCAGGGCAAACAAAAACCAAGGTTCCACTGTACACATTAACCCTTTCAGGGTCCGTCCCGTAGATCTACGGCTTTGCGTTCAGTGTCCAAACCGTAGATCTACGTCATGAGCTCAGCTCACTCTGATAAACTGTGAGTGGTACACTTGGGCCTAGATATGAGAGAATACATCTATGTGGTATGTGTGCACCACATAAAACAAATCCTGCAGCACACTGTGTATAATGAGAGAAAAAAACTGAAACCAAGATTTTCGATTAAAACAGCAACTTTGCAGTGTTTTTTCATATGTTTTTTATAGTTGTATTTGCAATTTCTTGGTCTCATTTGATAGAATGGAAGACATATTACAGAAATAGAGATGATTTTGATTGGTTTTAGCATTGGAAATGGCTTGAAACTGAGCTCAAAGTAGTGGAAATGTTAAATTTTTGTCGATGTTCAAGAGTAAACAAACGACCTCACACGTCTAATACACGCCAGCTGGTGGATCTAATACACATTCACAAATGTGGTGATGATATTTATACAATTATTACAATATTGCATAACAGTAAATCTTCTATTTTTTGGTGTGAATAAAAATTCATTATGTAAATAAAAAATAAAAATGGGATTTATTTGTAAAGCCTCAAAACGTAACTAATGAACCGAGGAAATGTAAGTTTAGTTCCAGGAATGCCTACATTGTTTATTTTGGATGCTATTTTGAAATTGGAATATTTTGAACTTTGTGTTAAATTGGCCAAATTACCAATTTCCGATCACTTTATTTTGTAGTTGAAACAGTTGACTTGGCGATTTCTTGTGCTCAATCGACAGAATAGAAGTAATAATAGTAAAATAGCTAAGAATTTGGTTGACTGGAATGATGTAATTGGCCTAAAATGGAAGTCAAAGTCGGCAAAATCGCCGATTCGTAAATATCGCTGACACATCAAAATTCGCGAGAGCATAATTTCGTCAGTTTTCCATCAAATTTCGTACTTTTTGTTTTATTACCTTCGCAAAAAGATTCTCTACCATTTCATAAGAAAAAATAACAAATTTTTTTTTTTTAAATTCTTGGACACTGGGGCACCACTTCAGATTTGGGCCTTGGACCCTGAAGGGGTTAAGGGTAAAATTTTACAAGTAAACAATTACATAGTGTTACCATAAATATAGAAGAGAAAGTTTGATTAATGTGGGTTTTCCTGGTTAAGATGTACAACTCGTGCTTAGATGTGCAGTAAGAAAGTGTCATAAAATCAGAATGGGATTTAATTATACACATTGTATTTGTAAATACGTATGTATATGGATACTCAGTTATAGTATTATTTAGAAGCTATGTATATCTTGCCTGTCTTACAGGTATTTAAATTTTTTTATAATATTTTCAGGAATGACTAAATCAGAAGATCGTGGTGAGCTTTTACGTTTATTTAACACTTCAAGGGAGTACTTCTTGTTCTTATTGTCAACCCGTGCAGGCGGTTTAGGTTTGAATCTTCAGTCTGCTGATACCGTTATTATTTTTGATTCGGATTGGAACCCCCATCAGGATCTTCAAGCCCAAGATCGTGCCCATCGTATTGGCCAGAAAAATGAGGCAAGTTGAAAATTGCAGTTATTGCAGACATGAGAGTTCACATAAGAATTGATCATGCATTAATTGGTTATTTCAAAATAAATACAGGTGTGCATGATAGCTCACTGGCTTCCCTACTCATCCATGGTTGCATATAATAGTAGAATTTGTTCACTTACCTAGTTGAATGCAGGAGTTGACTTCCACCTCCTGCGTGGCTATAGAGTCTGTCACTACATAATCACTCACTAACTCATGGATATATGTGAGCCAGCAGCACCAGCAGCTTCATTGACTAGGCAAGTACCAGACAAGCCTGGCATGGGGCATGCTAGGGTAGTAGGCACACTTGTAACCCATCAGAGGTAAATAAGATGTTTGTCAAAAGTCAGCTTTTTCCCATAAAAGGAAATTTATTCACCAGAGGCTTACCTTACACAGTGAAAATAAATTCTCAGATATCTGTGTCTCATTCAAGTATTCCACCTCCATCTGTATAACCTTTATCTGTATCCTGTATCAGATACCTTATCCCTGTCTATATTCCCCCTCCCAGTAAAAGTAGGCCTTAGACAAGGATGTGTGATGTCACCGTGGTAGTTTAATATATTTATAGATGGGGTTGTAAGAGAAGTAAATGCAAGGGTCTTGACAAGAGGCGTGGAGTTAAAAGATAAAGAATCACACATAAAGTGGGAGTTGTCACAGTTGCTCTTTGCTGATGACACTGTGCTCTTGGGAGATTCTGAAGAGAAGTTGCAGAGGTTGGTGGATGAATTTGGTAGGGTATGCAAAAGAAGAAAATTAAAAGTGAATACAGGAAAGAGTAAGGTTATGAGGATAACAAAAAGATTAGGTGATGAGAGATTGGATATCAGATTGGAGGGAGGGAGTATGGAGGAGGTGAATGTATTCAGATATTTGGGAGTGGACGTGTCAGCGGATGGGTCTATGAAAGATGAGGTGAATCATAGAATTGATGAGGGGAAAAGGGTGAGCGGTGCACTTAGGAGTCTGTAGAGACAAAGAACTTTGTCCTTGGAGGCAAAAAGGGGAATGTATGAGAGTATAGTTTTACCAACGCTCTTATATGCATGTGAAGCATGGGTGATGAATGTTGCAGCGAGGAGAAGGCTGGGGGCAGTGGAGATGTCATGTCTGAGGGCAATGTGTGGTGTGAATATAATGCAGAGAATTCGTAGTTTGGAAGTTAGGAGGAGGTGCGGGATTACCAAAACTGTTGTCCAGAGGGCTGAGGAAGGGTTGTTGAGGTGGTTTGGAGGTGTAGAGAGAATGGAGCGAAACAGAATGACTTCAAGAGTGTATCAGTCTGTAGTGGAAGGAAGGCGGGGTAGGGGGCGGCCTAGGAAAGGTTGGAGGGAGGGGGTAAAGGAGGTTTTGTGTGCGAGGGGCTTGGACTTCCAGCAGGCATGCATGAGCGTGTTTGATAGGAGTGAATGGAGACAAATGGTTTTTAATACTTGACGTGCTGTTGGAGTGTGAGCAAAGTAACA